>NW_005054312.1:8686190-8702045 GCF_000277835.1 Geospiza fortis
TGATAGAGTGCTGCTCTGCTCTTGCCCCAGCGTAACCCTCCTGCAGCCAGTCCCTCTGGAGCTTGGGGGTGAGGAGGGAAGGGCGCCTCAGGGCTCAGCCCTGTGCAGGAAAGCAAAGGGCACTACAGGGCTATGCCGTAAAGAAAAGGCTTTTTCCTGCACCTGGAAGATGTGAGCAGAGATGTGAGGAGCTGGCTGGGGGAGGATGTTTGCCAGCACGGGGAGGCAGCACTCAGCACAGCCTATTCTGCACCTGTCAAAACTAGCAGAGACATACCTGTGAAAAGATGTGCCAGCCATTAATGACAGGGCACATCCAAGCTGTCCAAGTTGAGAAATCACCTCCACAGGGTAACAGCCATCCCGGAGGAGCTTCCTGGCTCAGTAGCAGGGGCTGAGCTTGTGGAAGGGCTGGTGTCCTGCATGGATTCAGTGGCGCACGTTGAAAAGCAGCACCACGACTCAGGTCTTGCTGCTGCAAGTGGGGCATGAAGAGGGATAGCAATACCAGGACCTTTTGGAGCACAGGGCTGAGGCCTGCCTGAACAATTCTTTCCCACAGACCCAAAGGCGTGATGAGACTTGGAGGTCTCTCCTAGTATCATGCTCATAGTAGAAGAGCAGTTCCTCAGCGTGCCAGTGGCGTGCTGAGGAAAGGCAGAGGGACATCACAAAATGAGCAGGGAGTGTTCTGCTGGCAGCATGTTATTGCTGACCTGGATTCACACTGATGACCTGGAGGGGTGAGATTAGCACAGTCAGCTTGTCCCAGGGCTGTGGGGGGATTAGAGAGAGGGAAAGGATGTATGTTGTTACATACATAATTTTTCTCTGTTTAGCACAAGTTATCAGTTTTTTAAAAAAATATCCTGCATACTGAAATGTTGCCAAAGTTTACAATCTTGGAGTGGTGGGCTTACAGCAGTAGAGGCTCTGCCTAGAAAACCCAGTTACTAGATCTGTGAGAATCAGTGATGCTGTTTGTATCTAAATGAAAGCCAAGAAAAAACATCTGTCTCATGTTGTAAGAAGAGGTTTGACCTAGAGGAACCTAAAAACAAATAAACATGAAAATTCACTAAAGGTGAATTAAACAAACTGGGTATTTTAATTATTTTTTTTGACAATCATGTTTTTAAATTGAGCAGCTTGGGACTGGATGATGTTCCTACTTGAACCAACAGCTCTCCCTGCTCCAATTAGTTCAAATAAGACTTGTTTCTCTGAAGGGTTAAGGCCAGTACATTGTTCAGGCTTTATTAAACCCATGAACAGTAATGTCAGTCTGAAACCCAAGAGAGGGGAAAACATACCCACACCTTGCAGGCCATAAACAGGAACAAATTCAACTCACTTTGTATCTCCCCAACAATTGAGCTGAGGCAGTTTATGAACTGGGAACATTAGCTCCAGTGAGGCAGGACTTTCCCAGATTAGATAACATGTCAGTCATTAAATAACTTATCTTTCCTGGTATTTTATGGAATACACAGTGCCTGTTGCCTGCTAATAGCGTCTGCTTTTATTTGAGTGGGATTGTATTTTATAACAATCCTTCTGTTGAGTTTGCATGTTTGCAGTGACCCCAGCAAGCAATCACTCCATGGCTGATAGTAAATTCACTCCCAGAGGTTTAATGATGGTATTTACTGTAGGAGCTATGAGTTATAGGGCTGTAGTGATTAGGGTGGGTTGATGGGACACAGGGCAGTTGGATAATTGCTAGTGATGAGCCAGTGAACTCCCAGGTAATTGCACCTTACCTGGAGAGGTGTGCTGGCATGAGTGGTGTTTTAAAGACAAAGCTGTGAGGAGGATAAAGAACTGTCATTGTCTCCACATGACTGCGATGAATCATGAACAGGAAATTATCCCTTCTCCTCACCAAGAAAAATAATGCTTTGTCTGTTTCCTTTCCTGTTGCCATCTTAAAGAAAAGACAGGACCTGTGTGCCTGTCAAGTCTGTGCCCCTTCCTTCTCTTCATACCATTTAAACACTGTTGAGAAGTAGAGATGCTCTGCTTGAGGGCACCGTCAAGCGTTGTGAAAATGGGTTTTGAGGGAAGGAAAGACAGACATACTCACTGACTGACCTGGGAAGGCCTGGCATAGACCAAACCTCAGTTAAACACCAGAGAGGCTTGGTAACAGAGGGACCCTGGCAAAGCTCACTCACCAGAAGGCTTCAGCATAAGCTCAGATTTCCTCCATAGATGTGAGGTCCAAGCAATCCTGGTTCCTAGGACAGCAGACAAATGGAGGAATCCTGCAATCCTGGTTCCTAGGACAGCAGACATCATTAATAATGTTATTAAAGGGAGATAGTAATTTTACTTTTAATGAATGTGGGATCTACATAAGTTGGTGTGGTCACTTGCTAGAGCCCTGTTGGCCCTCGGGCAAGATTTCTCAAGTCCCAGCCATTTCCATGTATGTTTGGGCTCCTCAGGACATTACTCAGCCTGCATGTATGTGGATTTGGTAGTCCTCACCTGGCCCCAGAGTTTGAGGCTGTCTGCAGTGCTGCTGCAGGCTCCCCAGCGCCTGCGGTCTCCAGCCTTGGCACTTTGTGTTTGTTTGCCCTGCATACCCAGCAGTGGAGAAGCCAAAATTGCTTTGCCCTCCCTTCTCATGAAGCAGAGGGTTGGAGACTTGATCCCTGTAATTGCCAGCCTCTCCTACCCCAGAAAGGAGTAATCCTCAAAGTGATGGTGACAGTGGAGTCCTCTAATGCTTCTTGAGTATTCATCAGCAGGTCCTGGAGGGCTTTGGGAAAGATGCTGTATGCCTCACGTCTATTTTAGATCTGGGAGGGTTGAAGCAAAGCAAGGGGCAGAGCCTTGACACACAATGACAGGAATAGAGCAAATGGCAGGTTTAGGCAGAGGCAAGGGGATTGATAGAGCAAAGGATCTGACAGTGGTGCTCTCACCTCACCCCAGAGAGCTTTCTTGGGACCAAGAAAGCTCTCTTTATCTGCTAGAACCTTTTGATTTTGCCTCCTGATTAAAAGACAAAGATGGGGAGTGTGTCTCTTCTCTCTGTGTTAAGGAGCTTTCCTCTCCCTCTGTAGCAAGAGAGAAAGATTGCAGCAAAACCAGCAAAATAAACTCCATTACAAGACTGTTCCACTGATTGGGAGAAAATAAGTAGTTTGTGGACCCAGAACCTCCCAGGAGAGGGGCTGCTCTTGGTCCAGCAATGATTTAAGGGACTTAGTGAGTCAGAAGTGCCTTCAATAAAGCTGTGGCAGGGTTATCAATATATCAAGAATTTTGGGCAATTGGACCAGATATATCCAGGTACAGCATGATAGAAATGATAATGCTGGTCCAGACTGCTGAAGCTCCATTGACATGCCTGGCGCTACTCTATTGTTACGGTTAGCAATGGGAAAAGGAGTTTAAGCTGTTCTCATTCTGCAGCCTGATCCAAGCACTCGCTGCTCCACCTTCTTCTTTGTTGGCCCAAACATTTCTCCAACTGCTTGATGCAGAGGCATTGGTCTGGCAGAAAAAAAAAATCAAACATTTTCTCCCCTGGGGATTTTCTAGAGCTGGACAGTCCTTGATCAAGTCCTACTCTCTGCACCAAGAGTAGTGCAGGCACAATGAAGAGGGGAGTGCAAGCTGTCAGTCCACCACTGCCTGCTTTAACCAGTCCAACAGCAGCTTGGGTGAATGGAGGAATCCTTTCCTTCTCTTACATGTGGCGCTCTCAAGGGAAACATGTGCTGACCATGGGTTTGCAAACCACTGCCAGATGTTTGAAATTACATAGTTTAATTGTTGGTGCAGGACCACTCAGTCCAGTGGGAGTGACCTAAAGGAAATCCCTTGAAACCTGCTCTCTGGTACCAAGAAGTACCAGAGAGGCTCCACAATACCAGCTTTGAACCTGAGGTAGTGAGGTACCAGCAAAGATCAGAGCATCAGATTCAGAGGCAGGAACTGCTGAGTGTTGATCCTGGATCTACTGCCAGCTCTTTCTGCTCTGGGGCAAATTGTTTAGCTTTCCTTTTCCCTGATCCCCTTCCATCCCCTGTCCAAATCCTTTGTCATATGGGAGTTGGGAAGAAGCTTGCAAAACACCTGCTGAAGTGCTCTGACGACAGAAAGCAGAATGCACAAATGCTAAGTTGTATGGGCAATATAAACAATTCCAGCTATACGTTTCCCAGGCTAAATGGGAAAGGAGGAGGGGTTATCTGGTGGGTGGCACCCGTGTCCTAATTACAAGGCTTGTCTCTGGATCCCTTTGGTGTGAAGCATCCTCTTGGCTGAAAAACAGCTGATAAAGTCACACCTGAGCGGAGGTGGGGGAGGAAAAGCTTGTCACACAAGTGAACCAGGGTGGGTGGAAATTTCCTTTGGCAGGAAGGGGTTAAGTGTGGTACCAGCAGTGGGTTGGAGATGGCCTTCAGGACCACTGGTCCTGCTCTACCTCCTCATGCTTGTCTGGTGCATTTTTCCAGGTGGTTGCTATATGGTTTTGAGGGTCCTATGAGATCCAGGAAAGTCCTTCCTGTAGCTGCCATTGTCTTCTCTGACACCTGATTCGGGGGATAACCTCTGGCATTTTAGTGGTCTCTTTGTCCCACACCAGTTTGCCAACTCAAAAAGCAGCACAGCCCCAAGGTTTAAGATTTAATAAGTAAATTGTGAGTGCACTTTGCTTTCTGAACCTTTATAGCATTTCAGGGTCACATCTCTAGCATGTCTTTGCAGCAGTGGGAGTTCAAACCTGATGGTGCATGTGTATGTGCTAAGAAAAGTGAGATATCCACACAAACAGCTACTGTTGAGGAGACAAGGAACACAGCAGATGCCATGAGGGCCGATAGACCTTCCAGGCTAGGCCCCAGGCAGATGTCTTGGGCCTCTTCCACAATACCTGTGGTTCCCTCCTTACTGCTGCTTTTTGCATTTCACTTGTGCTTATGATCTTGCCCTAAATCTAGGTTAGTCTTGCAGGTGTAGCATGCTCTGAAGATCACCTGGAATAGGTTTTCAGGTCTGACCCCTTGTTTTTGCCAAGTGATTTCTTTGTGATCAGGGAAGTGCAGGTTTAACAGCCTGGGAGCCAGAAAAGTGATTGCAACTCACACCTCTGCCTTTGATGCTTTGTAGCTTGGGCAAAAATCAGTCCAGTTGGGATCAGCTGCATGAGGACATATAAGTGCCTGAAGATGCAGGTTGATATCTACATGATGTTTATTTTACATTTAAGCTGCATCTGGGAGTTTTGTTTCCTGACTGGGAAATAGGAAGAGGTATTTTTTGTCTCTCCTTTTATTACTGCTCTCCAGCCTGAAAGCTGCTGGGGTTGAGATGTCCCTGTGTGTGTGTGAGTGTGTGCTGCAGGCCCTGATCTCAGCAGGAGACTCATGTTGAGCCCCCCTAAGCCAGCCCTGGAGCTGAGTGGCTGACATGCTCTCTAAGCCCTGCAGAGCTGCATGTAGGGGAGGGTATTTTTTTCCCCAAGGAGCATTTGATTCCTGCAGTACTATGGGAAAAGGGACGTATCTGCACCACCTGGGTGCTCCTCCATCACTTGTTGGGGCTGAGCAGCACCTGCTTACAACCAGTGCTTTGCCTTGGAAGCCCCTGAGAGCTGCTGAATGTATCTGCTGCCTGGCTTCCCCCTTAGTTAGTCTGCATGTAACAGCCTGGGAGATTATTGCCCCCACCCATGCAGCTTGCCAGACAGATGTTAGAGATGGTGAGGGAGATATCTGCTCTCAGATTAAAAAGCAGTTTAAAATGCATCCCCTGCCAGCTGTGGCCCCCTGGCCTGTTAGCTTTCAAGTGCTCTCTGGAAGAAATGCTTTCAGATTTAACTCAGCCCTAGCCTTTCCTGCAGTATTCTTGTGCTGTTCTCTGCCTGGCAAAGCCCCAGCAGCAGCCCCCAGGCAACGTGGCACGTGTAGTGGGAACGACTTTGGCTGACTGGGATGGTTTTGCAGGGAGTCCAGGTGCTGTACACAGTACAGCGGGGAGGAGAAGACGCCTCCGGATGGAAGTTAGAGATCTCTTCCTCCTCCCTTTTTTCTCCTGAACCCAGCAATTTAGTGGTTGTGTCAGCATAACTCGATAGCATGGGGATGGAGAGAAACTGGAGCCTCCACAGCATAAAACAAAAGCCTCAATTTGCTCTCAGTTGCCTGTTGCAGGAAACTCTGTCTCCTGGTGATAAAGGGAGAAAAAGAGCTGCATGGGGAGGACACCACAGGACAACTCTTTCAGGGGGAGAGTGAATGCATTCTTCTCTGCATTGGACATTTGTATACCAACTTGTCGTGCCCTGATGTCTCTGCATGGGTAATCTTGCCCTTAGCATGGGTTTTCCCAGCTTTTCCCAGGGCCCTTGAAAGCTAGTCATCCCCATGCTGCCTTTCCAGGGCTTCTCATCCTGACAGGGCCTGTAACAGCATGGGCTGTGCTGAAGGTCTCATTCCTTTCCTCAGTTTGCCCTGCAACAGTGGCAGGGTGTGCTAGTGACTGCAGTCAAATTAAAGGCTGGTAAGCTGCCCTTTTGCTGAGGTGGATGTAAAGGTCTAAGGGCAGCAATGCTCAAAAAAAATACCTCCTCTCTTGGTAGGAGATATGGGTGAGAAATTCTGTCCTGATGCTGATGCTGTTGGGACAGGGATGCTGGGATGGCAGCCTTAGTGGGAGATGGCTCTGCCTGCATTAGTCATGGTGGTGGAGGGGAAACCCGTAACATAAAAATATCAATTATATATGTTCAACAGATACACAAACATTACTTCTACCAGCACTGTAAATCAGGCCTATCTCCCTACCTCCTCCCAGATTTTACCAGCCTAATCTGGAATTTTCTGTGCAATATTTATTTTTCATTACTAAGTCTTGAAGGAATTGTATTTTCAAGCAGCCAGTGACTTCTTTTTGTCTAAAAACTTTGTTTTCCCCTGAAGTCAGCTCAGAGCACCTGTCTCTTGGACAACCAGGCCCCTTTAAGATGTCTCAGGCTGCTTTGAATCACTAATTGCTTTTGAATAGGCAGGCCAAATGTTTTATCACTTCAAACTCCCATAGCAATGCAAATCTATACAGCTGAGAAGCCTCTTTCCATGCATGGGGGTGATGGGTAAAGATAAGGATTAAAAATAGAAACAAATTCAGCCCGGGGGTCCTCTTTGTTCCTCCCTGCCCTCGGTGGGGTTGCCAGGGCTACATTTGTTCCCCTGCATCGTTTTTGGATGAGATCCAGTGCCCCTTAAATGCAAAGCTGAGAGGTGCAGTGGCGGGAGAGGGCTGGATGAGGTCCTAGGTACATACATATTTCATTGCCCGTGCCAGGCTCTGTGTTGTTTTCTCTCTCTGGTTTCACAAAGGTGGTGTTTTCTAAAACTCCCACTTGTTGAGGGCGACACAATCCAGGCTTCATCCCGTCTAAAGTTTCTGGCTTTTCAGTTGTTTCCCACTCTGAATGGCAGCCAGGCATATTTCCCATGGCTGGGGGGAAAAGGGGGATGCTTGGTAGGGAAACAGGACTTGCCTGAGTGCTGTTTGGAGGGAACTACGTGTGCTGTGACATGTCCCCCTCGGGGTTGCTGTGTGTGTTTTGGGCTGTGCTGGCTCACAGACCCTGCAGGAGATGAGCAGCCCTTTGCAAAGCCTCACTGGTACAGGGCTGGCCTGGCTTCTTTAAGTAACCCACAGCCTGAAGGCAAATATTGACTATTAAGAGGTGGAAGATCTCAGTGAGCAAGGGCAGTCTAAATCCTCCATTTTGCTTAGGTCGCCTGTTATTAGAGCTGCCTGCTGTGTGCTGAGTAGGGCCATGCTCACAAATTGCCAAGAGCTCAGCATTATGGAAGCAAAAGCCAATTTACTGACTTTCCAATAGAAAGGAAGATACATGCTGAATGTGCATCTGTTGGATGATATTTCTGTTTCAGGCATGCCACTAACATACAAATGGAAAAGCGACTTTGCATGATTTATGTAGTTACTAGGAAAACCTGAGTCAAATGATACTTTGTAGAGTATTGGGCACTATTTATTCTTAGCAGAGTAGGTTATAAAATCTATTTTCTATTTATCTCCCCAAACAAATTCCAGTTGACGTTGCCTATCCTACTCTGGACGTGGAGAGCAGATAAATATCCTCACAAAAAACATCTTCATGTAAAATCAATAGCTAATAAGAAATCAGTCCCTTGAAGATGATAGCAATTTATCTTTAAAATTAAAATAAAGACTGCAAAATTTTGTGAAAGGTGAAAACAAACAAACAAATCTCTGTTCTTCTTTGTTTAGGTATTATTTGTGTGTTTCAGGCGCATATAGGACCCAGTTAGGACTTGATCAACTAAGAATAACTATTGTTACCTTCATTGTACTTTTAAAAGAGACAGCTGCTTTCCCGCCAGACTGGGATTTCCAGGGAGGCACAGAGGAACTGGAATAATTTTAGGCCTTCAATCCTGTTCTCCAAAGACCTTTGACTCAACAGGGCTGAAACTCAGGCTTAAATCCTGCAGGGGGTTAAGTCTTCAGTGTTGTGTTCCAGCTCAGGGGTAATTATCTTACTGAACTGGGGTCTTCATACATAACTCTGGTCTTCCTGGCAGGGAAAAAAATTTAAAAAGAAAGGTTTTGAGTCTAAAAGGACAATTAGAAACAAGAAAGCTTGCTTATACTTTACGAGCTTATGTGTAGAGGTGGCCTTGTATGTCCAAGTCAGTACCAAAAGCAATCCAGGCTTGGGACTCTCCTTATTTCTGCCCGAGGTCTCCACTTGGGTACCAGCAAGGCACAGAGCTGGTGCAAGACTGTGCTCTGCTCTGACACCTGGCACCAGCAAAGCGAGGCGTGGGAGAGAACCTCCAGTGCTGGTGCTGTGAGGGGGCTGTGAGGCTGAAATGTGGGGCTGGCTGTGTAATGGGGGGATTCTGAGAGCACAACCTGGCAGGTGGCTTCTAAGGCATGATGTTGGAAAAGCAATTAGGGGCCAATGGGAATGGCACAGGTAGAGAGCAAGAAAAGGTGTCCTAAAGGGTGGAAGCTGTGCCAGGCTCAGGTGCCCTCCCAGCTCGAAACTGGGAGCCCAGGCAAGGAAGGAGGGGGAATAGCTGGAGCAAGAACCAGAAAAACCTGCTCACACCAGCCCGGGATTCACATTACTCACACTGCTTTAAAACAGGTCAGGTTTGCTTTGGTTTCCAGGCAAAGATGGCCAAAGTGCCTAAGGACTGTTTGCAGCTCAGCTTAGAGCAGTTCCGAGCTCCCGTGTGCTTGCCCACCGTGTCACTGTGCCCCCTACCCATCACCAGTGCAAGACCCTTCCTGGGATTTCAGCCTTTCTAAGCAAAGGCTGGGCTAGGGGCAGGCACAAGGACATTTCCCAGCTCACTTGAGGGGTGGTAATTGTGAGTGGTGGGATCACATCACCCTCACTTCCTGACCTGCCACAAGCTTTGGAGCTCACACAGCAAGTTTGCTGCTTGAAGCTGGATGGGAGACTGGTCTGGGGATGCTCCCCATTGAAAAGGAAAAGTGGTCTGCCTCCCCCAGATGCTGTCAGAGGTGAGAAGCTCATGGCAGTGGTGTGAGCTGTCCTGCTTCAGGTCTCATCCACAAGCACTAGGGTCAGCCTCAAATGGTTTATCAGGTTATTATAGACAACTTCAACTGGGCATGAGTAGCAAAGATGAAACCACTTTTTTGTTGGGAAGGAGGGGAAAAGGAGCTAACAGAGTTAGAAATCAGATTGTCGGAGGCTAATGGCTGTGTCTGCTTATTAGGCAGCAATAACAGTAATTTACCTTTGAATCGCAATAATTCATCGTAACGCTTCCTACCTACCTCATGAACCCTTTCTGCTTATCTCACCCCTCTTGTTCAGGGATCTGAAAGCATTTCATAAACATTAATTAATTATTCCTCCACACCCCTGGAAGCAAAGTAAACATTATCCCAATTTTGCAGCTCAAGAAGCTGAGCTCACCTAAAGAGATAATAACTGAGCAGGGGTGCCGGAGCCCAGAGCACAAGCGCCTATCCCAGCTTTGACCAGAAGCACCTTTCAGCAGAGTGCTCTGACATGTGGGCACTGGGGGAACGATCCAAGGTAGCTCAGTCCTTCATCCATGCACGTTCCCGTGCTTGCCACCATTTTCAGATGGCCGGAGAGGTGTAGGAAGGGTGAGTGTTGCTCTTGCCTTGGAGATGTCTCACACTCATCACTATCTCATCACCTTCAAGCCTCCACCACAGGGACCAGGCACCTGCCAGTGTGTGAAGCACCTGCCATTATTCACAGTAGGACTCTCCCTTTTTTTAATGACTACGTTAATGAACCTAATCTGTCGGTGTGAATGTGGTTAATCCCACAGCTCCAGGGACTAGAAGTTCAGAGATGTTTCTTCTCCTGCCTTCTCTCACCTCACTTTGCATCCTAACCTAATGCTTCAGCACTGAGATGAGCTGGTGAGACCTGTGCTAAAGCAGAAGCCACCCTGTCCTGGCTTGAAAATCAGGCTGCTGTGAGTAAATATCCAGGATAGAACAGTTACAAATCAGGCCATCTCTCTCCAATGTCTCACCTAAGGGAAATGAGCGGTATCCTGAAACAAGATGCTTAACGTTAAACCTGTGCTCAAGTGCCTTGATGGATCTTGGCCCTTGAGGAGCCTGTCACCCTAGATGTGGTGGCAAAGATGTAAATTAGGGGGAGGATGTCCCCTGCAAATAATGAGCCTTGGCAGTGGAGGGAAGGATGAGACACCAAAGGTCCATGCCAGGCCAGCCTGTTGGGAAGGGGGATTTTTTCCTCCCCCTGAAACCAGCAGTTGACTTTTGGAAGCCAAATGGGTTCCAGCATCAGAGCAGGAGGAGGGTCGTGTTTCATAGACAAGTCATGGTGGATTAAATGTAAATGAATCTGCAGTGTGATGGACAAATGGGATCAGTGCCGGGAACCCCAGCTCCTGGCAGGGGATGGATTAGTAATGGGCACTGGAGGGTTTGCAGCAGGGAGGGAGTGAATGGCAAGGCAGGGAGGTTTCCAGCATTGCCCTGCCTGTAGCACTGAACGAAAGAGACATCTCCAGGCTCAAAGAAGAGAGGTCAAGCCTAGATAAACACCAGCTTGGTCTCCCTTCAGAGAATCACTGAGGCATGAAGAAAAACTTTAACAGCTGCAATGCTGCTTTTGAACCTCCTAGTAAAAGGGAGGGTCAGGAGGTCAAAACTTTCAATGCCTCTGGGAAGAAGAGGACTTTTCCCCACAAGCCTTTGAAAAACCGAACTAAATTAGCATGACCACACTGCTAAATGCTTGGGAAACCTGAACGGCTCGGGTCACAGGCTACCCGAGCAGCAGAATGGCAAAGAGCTGCTGCATTCCCATACTCAACAGCCATAATTAATGAGGCTATTTCCTAGGTGAAAAGCAGGTCTTCTGCCCAGCACCTGGACGGGAAACAAAACCTTGCAGGATGTGCCCTGGGCATCTTTTCTTCTCCTGATACTGTTGCCTTTTCCCCTTTCTGTTTCTCCCATCCATTTTCTCTCCCTCACTTCCATCCACCATTGTTTCAGCTGTTTTTTCCTCCCCTGCTCCCAATGTCACACAGCTCAACTTACTGTTTGAAGTGGGGAATGGCAATGAAGTTGTAATGATCTAGCCGTGCTCTCCCCTGGGGTTGCTGAATGGGAATGCAGGAGCTCCAACCTAACTAGATCACATTTTTTTTCCTACTTTTTATTCCAAAAGCGACATGTAAGAGCCCTCCTCCTCATTGTGAGTTATTCACTTCCACTTTAAAGGAAGATTTTGCATTTCTGGACCTTTTGCAAGAGCCATTCTAGCAAAGACCAGGCAATGCAGACTTCTGGAGGACGTAGAGATCTGGAATTTTTGGCTCTGACTTTATCATGGGTTTTATATTCATCTTGTACTGTGAGTGTGCTGGGCGCCACTTGTCATGAGACCCTTTGCAGGTCTCCCTTCACAGCTCCCACCACCAGAGGTGTGGAAAGCCGAGAGGCATGTGCAGACCTTGCAGGGACTGTCAGCGCTTTTGGGAAAGGGCTATGTGCCTACACAGGGCAATCCAAAGACCCCAGACTAGTGTAGCCAAAAGGTTTACTGATCTGGACTGCAATCCTGCAGGCTGCTCCTGACCATCCCCATTCCTTGCAGCCACAGGAGACCAAGTGCCCAGCAGCTTTTCCAGGCTTGTTGCAGAAGCAGAAGGAATACTGAATAAAGTAGGAGGGCAGGAAATACATCCCGTTTCAGAGGCCAGAAGGCCTGCCCTTGAAGCACAACAGCTCATCTATCCACCAGACCGAGGTCTCTCCTTCCTGCAAGCCCGGGCCCAGGCAGGATTGTGGGTGGAAATGAGGGGATGCACTCTGTAGTACCCTGGCTGTCAGCTGCAGGGCTCTGCAGTGCCAAGCCTCAATTTGGCTTTCCTGTGATGCTGCAGAATCTTTTCTTTCTTATGTCTCTTGTTGTCCTAGAAACAGAGGAAAAAATTCTTCCAGAGAAGCCCTTTTGTTACACTTCAGGCAGCATCTTCTGTCTCTCACTAAAACAGTGTATGGTCACAAAATAAAACCCTTGCCAGAAAATATATGGTGAGTTCAAAATCTTCCAAAGAAACCTGGAAAAACTTAAGACCCTCCAAACACTCCAAAAGGCCTAAAAGTACTGCAAGGATCAATGGGCACTTTGTAACACTGCTACAAATGTATGTTGAGCAGCAGAAGGCAGTACTCTTGTGTGTATATATATACATATGTATATAAATATTTTTATAGATGTAATTATCTGTGTTATTTATACATATTGTTGAGAGAGAGGTCCTCATTTCTAGCCTTGGATTACAGCTTTTGAAGTAGAAGGTGTCTGCTGGAAGAGAAAGTCAACATGCCCTCTGGTATTGGCAACTTTTCTCTCCTGGTGCCAGGGCTTTCCTGGAAATGCTGGGATTTTGGGGGCAATTGTCTTTATTTGAGAGGGAAGCTCATGTTGTGGGGAAAATGTGCCCTTCTGTGTGCTCAGTGAGGCAAGAGATGCACTGGGTAATTTCTCTGAGGCACATGAAATGTTGTAGCTGTGTCAGGAAAGGATAGTGACTGACAAATTTCCTGAGGCTTGCAGGATCTGGAGGCACACTCCCAAGGTGTGCCTCAAGGGGTCCATGGCAAAGGGAGAAGGAGAGGAAAGCAGGCAGGAAGATTTGACAGCCATGATGCTGACCACCTCCAGCTCCTGAGGGGAGCAGGAGATGTGGGGCACCTCTGAAAATCTGGCTTGCCCCTCTTTCCTTTTAGAAACAGGCCTGAAAATGAAACTTTCCTCTTCTTTTCCCTCCCAACCACAGCTCAAAGGGTTTTGGGTTTGTGCCAAAAGCCAAAACCCAACAGCTCTGCAGATTCAGGTGCCTCGAATTCCCATTTTCCTCTCAAGCCCCACACTGACCATGGACTGTAGCACAGACTAACACTGCTGGGCTCGGGTGGCTGTCCCAGGAAAGATGTGCTCTGCTAGGAGAGGCTATAGGTGGTGACCTGCTGCTCACCCACAGTAGGTTTGTACTCAGGAGGGGGTTTTGTGCAAACATATTCTGTACCTTAAGAAGCCTCAGAACCAGGACACTTGTGCTCCTGAGCTCAGCAGTGAGACAGCATCATCTTCTTTGGGGAAACTCAGATAGGATTACTATCTCATCTGCTGCTGGAGAGACCAAAGGACCTGCTTGGTGATGATTCAACTGCTCAGGATGCTGAGACAGCACTGTTCTCCTCCCTAAAGCAGCCTGGCTGCTCAGTGTACAATGAGGACATGACTTTTCAAAACTCTAAGATACACCTGTAGCAATCCCAGCATGGAACCAGTGGGCACAAACCCAGAAATCAGCTCTGTCACTATTCCTGGTCAGTCCCTGAACATGGCCTCAGCACCACAAGAGCTTTAAATAAATCTGAGACAGAGAAGATGGTCCATGAGCCAGTCTGGCAAACTCACCAGTGTGAAACTAAACATTGGACATTTTTATCCATCTTAATTGATGGAAGGTGTGGAGAACTTCTCATAGGATGAGGAATCAAGGGACCATGCAGACAGCGGGACAGAGTCAGTTTATTTATTTTTCACAGTAATAATTTTACAAGTGAAAAGAGATTTCAGATCTTTTCACAACCTGCTTAAGGTAGAAAGATGTAAAACTCAAAATCTTTTCTTAAAAGAAAGGCAACCATCCTTGCTAGTGGCAAATGAGCCTCTGCTCAGCTTGCATCTGATTGGGATCTCAGAAGACTGTCCAACCTATTAAATAAGATATGTATCTCCTGAGAACAGCCTTTGTTGTTTTCTTTTATAGATCTTTGTTCCTCCTGTGCTGTAAGGTCTCCAGGGCATGGCCTGTGTTACGGAGCACCAGATGTACTATCTGATTTTAGGAGATCCTAATTATGAGGAATATGTCAGAACAACAGAAAACTTCATTTAAAAATCCAATTAAAGCTGCCGAGTGACAGCTACGGACTTGTGTGTTGCATCACCTCCTAATCCCAGCAGCTTCCATGTGGAGAAGGGAGTAGTTAAAGATATCATAAATCCTAGACAAAGATATCATGAGGCCTGCATGAGATGGGGATTTTTCTGACCATAAGTTAAAATTGGCACACATTTTGTGGTGGAGCAGCAAACCTGAGATCTGTTTTGGAGCAGTCACCTCGGGATCCAGGGTCTGATGGGTGGGTTATCCTTTCTCGTGAGTAGTGGGACATTTTACAAGACATTCTGGATAAAGAAATATAAAGGTAACTGTGTGTCTGGCACTGGGGTTGCACCAGCCCTGGCCTTGTTGGAGCACCTTCACCAGTAGAGACCTTGAGGATGGGATTCTGATGCCATCACAGCCATCCCCATTGCTTGGGGGACCATGGAGGAAGGACACTGGCGTGCAAGGTTGGGGGAGCTTTCAGGTGGGTTTTTTGAGAGATAGGATGGGAAAAGCTGGAGAGAGGAGGTGAGAAGTTTCCAAAGCCTCCAGCATGGCAGCAGACACCTGCTTCTTCCAAAACCGGCTGAACCTGTCTCCCTGCTGTCATCTCTCTGCGGGTTTAGGGCGTTCTGAGCCCCCGGCTGGCTGAAGGGCACAGGGCTCGAGGGCTGCACCCTCCTCGTGCACCAGGGCAAGCTCTTCTCTCTGAAAAGGAGTTGTTTTCTCTGCTCTACCCAGGGACCTGCTGGGGCAGGTGGAGGTCTGGGCCCTGCTGTGGACAGGCTGAGCACTTCCAGACGGGAATGAGCCTGCCCCTACGGCCCCAGAGAGCCAGGAGTCAGGGATAGAGAAGTACAGGGTGGTTTTGCTTGGTTTCTTTTTAGGAAAGGAGATTTTAAGTCTTCTTTTAAAAAACATGATAATGTTTTCAGATTTTTCAAAATATAAATTAATAACCTTTCTAAATAAAAGGAGAATTCAATACTTTTTAAAAGTTTTTTTAAAGAGTTTTATTTTTATTGGAGAGTGTAAGACTTCAGGGGAAAAATGTGGAATTTATGAGTTCTTAAAAAATAAGAAGGAGAATTTAAGGGTTTATTTTAAAAGGAGAATTTTAATCTATTTTTTAAGAGAGATTTTATGACATTTTTAAAGAGAAGATTTTAAGGTTGTTGGGGGAGGTTTTAAAAGAATTTAAGATTTTCTTTCTTTTTTTTTGTAAGTAGAATTTCAGACTTTTTTTAAAGGAGAATTTCAGACTTTTTTTTTAAACAGCCGAGGTGATGCGGGGGAGTTCCGTGTGTGGGGCGGGGCTCACCTGGCGGGGGCGGCGCTCACCTGGCGGGGCGGGGCCGGCGGGGCG
>NW_005054312.1:8702556-8714700 GCF_000277835.1 Geospiza fortis
GTTGCAAACGCTGCCCAGAGCCCCCAGCGGAGGAGCCGAGGCGGCGTGGAGGTCTCAGATGGCCGTGCCAGGAGCCTCCTCCCCTCGCATCCGTGGGGCAAAACCGCCCGTCCTTTCCCCCTTCAGAGACGTCTCCGTCTCCCCGGGGAGAGGGGTTAAATTCCTCGATAAGAGCCAGGCTCCAGCCGCATACTTCTGATGCCTTCCGTGAACTCTGCCGGCAGGTTGGCAGGTTGTTTCGTAACTCCACTTGTGGCCTGCTGCGGGGAGGAGGAGGGGGGAACGGGACACCGAGCTCCTCTCCTGGCTTTTTTTTTTCCTGCCCTGCAACAGCACTTTGTAATTGCAGGTTAAAATCCCAAACGTGGGTTCAAGGGTATTGTACAAAAGAAAGGGTCACTGCCGTGCGCCTCTCACTCCGAGTGGCTGCCTCAGGCACAGCCCATGGCACTCCCCTTGGGATGGCTGTTTCAGGAGAAATCAGGCGGAAACTCGTGAGAAATGGTCACAAGAGGCGAGACGGGAGCTGTGGGGGCTCCTCGCCGTGAGCCGGGGCCAGCTCCCCGGGATGCCGGTGCTAACGGGGAGGGCCCGGGCCGCGCTCTGCCGGGACTTGCGCGTGGGGCAGCGGTGCTGCACACACCTGTCAGCTCACCTCGAGGGGCAGCGCTGCGGGGAGCAGGCAGGAATTGCAGCCCTTCCTAGGGAGGCGAGAGCAAACCGTGAGCACATGCTGTATCTGCAGTGGGCAGGAGTGGGAAGCGTCTTCCAAACGCTGCTTGTTTTCCTTATCAGGCAGTGCCGGTGGTGTCTTCTCAGGAAGGGGCTGTGGGGAAGGGGGGATGTTCTTACCTTCTGTTGATGCCGTTGGGAATGCCAGGAATCCTCCCACATCCCGGTTATCTGCTGGGGGAGCCTGAGCACGATGCCTGGACTCCCTCTCCACATATCTCTGCTGGCTTCCCCATGCCTTCTCGAAAGAAATGGCATGGAAATCCAGAAGCTGCCACAAGTGCGCACATCTTCCTGAAGCCCTTCTTCCACCGTGTTGTACAAAGTTGTGAGGCCAGGGAGTGCTGCTTGCAGCACCTGTGGGTGCCCAGCACTCACAGCTTGAGCACTGCAGTTCCCAGGGTCCTGCACTATTTCCCTGCAAGGGCATGCCAGTTGCTCTAAAATATAAAACTCTTTGCAAATGAGTGTGAGAGGGACATGGAAATTAGTTTTATCCAGGTCTTAAAGAGGCAGACCTGAGCACTAATCTGGCAACATATGTGTGCTGTCCACCTCCACAGTGGAGATGTGTCCTGTGGTTGTTTTCACTGTCACCACGTGCTGCAAGGAAATATTGCTCAAGTGCATCTGCATGGTCCACACTGGATCGTCCTTTTCATGGTTTTCAGCATCTCTCTGTCCTGTCTTGTTCATGTCATCTTCAGTAGGAAAAACCTCCAGTGGTGGCACAGAATTGACCTACGCCCATGTTCTGTTGTTTCTCCATGTGCTAGGGAGGGAATGCTTTGGGAGCAGTTCCAGACAAAGAGTTAATCCTTCCTGGCTGAGAGGCAGTGATGTGTGTGCCAAGGCTTCAGAGCAGAGTATTTTCTGGAGTCATGCAAGGTTGGGTGCTGTGGTGAGCTAGGGAGGAATCCAGGTGCTGTTTGACAATGGGTTGCTCTGTGCCCAAGTTTAAATAAAGGCATGAGGGACACTTTGGGTGTCAGCTCTGTGTGTATGCATTGTTTTCAAGAGCATCTTTTTAAAGGATGTTCTTCCATCTGTTCCAGCTTGTCTGTGCCCTTGCAAATCTGTGTATTCAAATTAAAGCTTAAGCTTGGCCCCACTGAAGGTTTTTAACAGAATCCTGTTATTGCAAAGGACTGCTAACATTTTTATGTCCTTCCATTTTTCAGATGCCAAGTTCAGGAGCTCCTAAAAGTGGCTGATTGTCTGGCTTTTTATGGGCTGGAGTCAGCACTTTCTTGAGGGTTGGGGTGCTTCCAGCTGCCCCAGGCTAGTCATCTAGAATAACTTGTTGCTTAAAAAAAAAAAAAAAAAAAGGAGGGAGGGCACGGGGAGGGGGGGAAATAACCTGAAACACTTCTTAACGAAACACATAGGTGGAAACTCCTGGATAATTGCATGAAGGCTTCTTGAATTGCCATGAAGGCTTCTTTTGTTGCTACTTCCTAACCCTGCTACAGTTCACAGAACCTGCTGGAAGTCCTTATCTCTGAAGCCTCATGCTCAACCCTTCCTGTGTCCTCTCAGGTGCCTCCTGTATGACAGTGTCACAGTGCTCTCAACAGCCCTTTGGGGTCCAGAGCCTCCCATGGATGTCCTTGTGGTATTAGACCTAGCATTGCACTCCTGAGCACAGTGGGGACTTTGGAGGCACCTAGAGCATCCTGCAGGAGAGTAACTGTGCTGTCAGGGAAGCCCAGTGAGTGGCAGCCTCCCCTTTGCTCCCTGTTATTCCTGCCAGCCCAGGTAAACCATTGGCACCCAGATGGTGTTGTGAAGCTGTCTGACAGGGAGAGCACTTGCTGGTTTAAAGATTCCTTCTGTGAACAATGCTCTCCCCAGGAAATGTGTGTGCAGCAGGGAGCTGGTCTCTGCCTCTGGATGCTTGCCTGAGGCAGCTGGTGGAGTGCAGCAGGTTGGATAAACACCATAGGCATCTCTTCATAAGAATAAAGATGGGTTGTGTTGGTTTTTTTGGAGGCTTTGTGGTTGCTGTTTTCACTTGCCAATTTTTATTTTCTTTTCCAAGTTCTGGCAATGTTTGGAGGTGTCAGCACTCCTTTCTGCTAAGAGCCAAACATACTTGTGGTGGGAATGCTGGGTGGACCTCTTTGCATGTTGTGATTGGTGCGGGCTGGTTCCTGCAGCACAAACAAACACACTCTTCTCTGAGGAACAGCTTAATTGTCAGAGAGCAGCTCGTGGTCTCCCTGGACTCTTGACCAGTGTGCCCGGGTCTTTGCTTGATGGTTTGTGCCTGTAGAAAGTTAGGTGTTTCTCAGGCTTGCTCTGAGGTCACCTCTCCCTCCTCCTCTCCCTGCCCTGATTCCTTTGGGATGGGACTTTCTCAGGGCAACTTGTCAAGTCCTTGGGGTCCCATCCCAAAGGAGTGGGTCTGTGAGGCTTTCCCAGGGCTAACCCAGCCTGGGCACAAGGCTGCACCACGTCATATGTGATCCAAGGTACTCCCACTTGTCCACCATCAGTGGGGAAAAAAAGCTGAGACACAGCATAGATGTTTGTGCATAAAGGATTCCTGTAGTTAAGTGTTTTTGTTGGTTTTTTAAAGAGCTTTCTATTGCTCTTTCTAGTATTTTAAAAATTTTGCAAACTCACCATTATATGTTGGAAAAGGACATTAGCTCTCCCACTTTGAAAGGGAAGCATCATTGGGACCCAGGAGTGGAGGTGCTAGAAACATGGCTTTGAATCTTTGATGCTGCATGCTGAGGACTAGCTGTCCCTCAAAACTCCTTCTCAAGTATTTTTTGGACTGCCTTAATGCAGTTTGAGGATTGCCTAGGCTGAGACATTGGATTTGGTATCGTCCTCTTTGAGTTCATTTGGCTTTGTAATGACCTACTGTGAGTCTAAAAGAGTTGGGCTAGGAAAATCAAAAGTACTTATTTCCCCAAAGCGACCCCATGTGAGTATTAGCTGCATGAGGATTAAGCACCTAAATGCTTCAGAAAAAACAATGTATTTTTATTGAGTCTCCCACTCTGTGCAGGCAGGAGTGCTGGCCCAGTCCCCAGCTCATGTCCCAATCCCATTTTGATCCTTCAGGTGTCATTAAGTGCTGGACCTATGTATGGAGCAAGAGATGGAGCCCTTTGCTGGCATTAAAACCCCTTCAGCCAAAAGTCCAGCAAGACAGTTTGGGGGATTAGTTGGTCATACAGCCATGATTTCCTTCACTTGTTGTAGGACTGTGATTTGTACCCCTGGATGGATGTCCCAGATGCACTTGCCTCTCCAGAGATATTCCATTATTTTATTGCTTTAAAGAGCTTATTGTCTCTGGGTGGGTTCAGGCAGTGATTGATAGCACCTCCACTAATTAGTCATGTGCCAGGTAGTGTGAAAGCAGAGACTTCTAAAATACCCAAGGGTCTTATCAAAGGTTTCAGCCAGGATTCATTCTGAATCTCTTGTTTATTTGTCTTTGTGTCTGAGCATGTGAGAGAAAGGAGCCTATTCAGCTCTCTGCAAAGGGTCCTTAAAATCCTTTTTAATCCTACAAAGTTATAAATAAATATCCATGACAGCATGCACCTGCGTGTTCATCTGTGCATCCTCTACTCTGGACAGCCAGCAGTGTGTCCTTGACATGTGGGTGCTTTCTGAAGCAGGGTAGGAAAATGCAAGTAATTCTGGAAGTGGAGAATAAAATCTGGAAGGTTTATGCCTGGTTGTGCATTTGCTAATTTGTTAATTACCTTCTCCTGTAGGAGGAGAATTGGAATGGAAAGAGGATTGCTTATGGCTGACACCAGCACTTCTAAAGGAGGCTGGAAGACAGGTTGGAGGGAAAATATTTGTAGGTATTTGCCTTTTTTGTGTCCCAGGCCCTACTTACAGGACAGCTGCAGAGCCTGAATTTTCCTGTATTCCTATGGGGATGAAATTCTTGATTCGTTTGACAGGAGACAGGGAGAGTGCCTGTCTCTGCTCGCATTATAGGGGGTCAAGGCTCATCCCCTGGGCTGGACTGGGTGAGCATCTCAAGGAAGCTGCACTTTGAGGGTCCTTTCTGGCTCTTCTGGAGGCACTGGGAGAGAGACTCATTGGTTGGGTCTTGCCCTTGAAGGTGGGGGGAATGGAAGTTCTCTTCCTTGGCTGAGGAGGAGTATTTCCCGGGCTTAAGCAGGCTCTTGCCTCTCAAGATTGCTCCTGCATTCTGCGTGGTGAGAGATACAAGCTGAATCCCGACTTAGGGAATGGACTGTGTGCAATAACTCACAAACTGCATCGTGCTTTCGCTGATGACTGACTGCTGTGGCAGATGAGCACAGCAGGGATTCTGGACCTGCTGCCACATGAGTGCCATGGTTGTGTTTGTGTGGATGCTTGGGCAAGTACCCCTCAGAGCCTGCCTTTTAGGAGCTGGATTCATCCCCTAAAGATGATGAACCTAATCTAGATCAGCCTAGAGCCCCAAGATACCTAGACCTAGTCTTGCCCCTGTACTGGAGACAAAGCTAGGTCCATCCTGGGCATGGCATGAGGATGCACTCAATTGCACAAGAAAGAAAAGAGCATGGGAGTGCAAAAGCCTTTCCTCTTTCCCCTCTAATCTACACACTGTTGCTAATTTGCTTCTCCCCCTTGGGAAGAACCTACGGATTTATTTCCAGCTGCTTCCATGAAGTCACTCTTCACATGTGGGACTGGGGGTGATGGTAATGGTTACAGGAATAGCAGGTGCTGCTAATGGTGCCCTTGCAAACCTTCATGTTTAGGGCAGACTTTTTCCTAGGCAGCCCTGCCAGCTCTCCCCCCATGGACAGTAGCCATTAGTGCTGCAAGGGAGAAACATGATGCATGCAGGTGTGAAAGATGATCCTTCCGCTTCCAGGCTGAAGCGCTGTAATATGAGTGTGTTTAGTAGGTGGAGGGGTGTTTTTGCTGCTTTTAATTTATAATGAGCTTTTGGTTGGTGGCTCATCTATGAGGTGGACTGACTAGTAATCATCCCTAAAATGTCACTGGCTGTGATTCTAGATGTTTTCATATGATTCTCAATGCTGACTTGGCATGGTCACAAATCTTAATCTTGTCTAAGAGGGAGAAAAGGTCTCCCAGCTTCTTCACAGTGCTGTTTGTGTTTCTTCTGTTTCTGTGTGGGTCTGATGCTGTAGCAGGCCCAAAAGCTTGGGTTGAAAAGCAGAAATCCTGGCAGGTGGGGGTGGCATGCAGTGAGTATCTTTGACACCAGTCATGATGTGAGCCTCCCTCCCCTAAATCCCTGCCAAAGGCCATCACCCTGAGGACTGTCCTTGTTCTGCGTCACAGCCCTGGGCAGGATTTGTACCTGACTCTTCCTGCCCTGCTCAGCATTGGCCAGCCTCCCCAGGCATGTTAGCATGGGTCTGTAATTTTTGGGAGGAAGTGGAGCAGAAAATCTCTAAGCCTCTGTTTTTCTCTTAATGGGGTTTTGCTGGTGTGGTGCTTATGGCCCTCCAGAAATCTCTCTTTGGGCAGTTCCTGCAAGACTGCAAGATCCTCATGTGGGACATGTGCCCCCTTGGATTGACAGAGGATTTTCGTGGTGGTCTGTGATTTCTGGCTCAAATCATGCTTTAGCTCTCAAGCATGCAAATGCCACAAGCCATAGTTTTCCTTTGATCTCCTTCAGTGCAAAAAGCCCTTGAAACACAGATGTAACTTTTGCTGATGCCAAGTGTGCATTATGTGCTGTAGGATGCCCCCAGCAGAAGCTGCTTGCTATTGGAAGGCAGCAGGCCCTTGGGAGGTGTTTGGGCTTGGGTCCATCCACACATCTCTGGTAAAAGTGCACCTTCAGATTAAATTACCATTTTGCTAATTTGCCAATTTTTAAGGCTTTCTGTCAGGCACAACATGTCAGAGTAGGGAGCTGGATGGGGGATGGTGGGTGAATTGAGGATATGGTGCTATTATGGCCACCCCTAAATAGGCTGCTTGGGTGTGAATTAGAGCCCCATGCTGGCTGCTTACTTGCTCCTGGGTACTTGTGGCTGCCTTGTGTAAGAGCTGGTGGCTTCCTTAGGCCTGGGGTGTGAGGAGCACTTGCACACCCTCCCTGTGATGGTGGAAGGATGAAGAGCTGCCTCTCTGGGCTGTGACCACTCTGGTAGGACTTGTTTGTCACCTCTGAGCTTGTTTAACCCCTGTCAACTCTTTGTGCTGGGATGAAGTAACCCATCTGCTGCTCCAGTTTGGAGCTCTGTGCTGCAAGCGTCCCAGCCTCACCCTGTGCTGATGGCCCCTGTGCTGAAGGACAGAACACTGCTGCCTTTGGTAGGTGACCCTCTTGGCTGCCTTGCACTGGGCCAGAGGATGTGTTCCTTCAGGATCCTGGGGCTGGCATCCTCAGGACAAGCTGGAATGGTGGAAAGGTCATGCACCAAGTGGCTGGGGCTTTGCCTGGTGCTCCCAGCTGCAGTGGCAGTGACCGTGGGTGGTTGCCAGACTGTGCTGCACCAACAACTTGTTCAGACATGTGGATGGTCATCTCTGCCCAGCAAGGGAACTGCCAGCCTGGCACGTGCCATGGCATCAAACCTTGCCATAGCTGATCCGTGCTCAGCATTGGACCAGCCAGCGGTCAACCCTAACCATGGCATTGCCTTCTGTCCTGGGATGGACATGGCATGGAGAGCCCAGCACAACTGCTCAGTCCCTGTAACAGCTCAGCCAAGGGCAGGTGATGTCACTCCAAAAGAGGGTCCTGAGGCAGCAGGACACAGTTCATGGTGTTGAGGGAAACCTGGACCATGTCCCATCCCCTCCAACCTGCTGCAGGTGTTGTCAGGAGGCTTCAGTTATTTATGGATCTTCTCTGTGTTGGTCACCAGAGTAACAGGAAGGCTTCTGCCCCACCAGAGGTTTCAGCAGGTGGGCAAGTACCATCTCTGCCCTTTGGTGCAGGAGCTGGGCCCAGTGCTCAGAGCAGGGAGAGCCTTGAGGAAGTATTAAATAGCTGCTGGATGTGTCACTGCAGCAGTTGAAGCAGGGCAGTGAGTCACAGCCAGCCTGCCAGTGCCCCAGCACAGAGGGTGGCAGCACAGGCCAGCCCTCCCCTCCCCACCTGCTGCTTACTCATGTGTTGGGTTGGATTTTTTACTGGGGTGTCTGCACACGGCTGGGATGAGCATCCCCCTGGCACTGGGTGGGAGAGGAGCCAGAGGGTCAGGTTCAAAGGAGAAATAAAATGACTGAGAGTACCCAGCATTTTCCTGGGCTGCATCCAGAGGGATGCAAAGCTGCTGGTCCCTGTGGACACCTTGGTGCTTCATGGATGGCAGGCTCATCACAGCCTGCTCTCAAGTACTAATGCAGTTTATTGAGTCTTTATGACCCTACCCTCAGCCCAAACCCTGATACAAAAGGCTAATCTTCTGGATTCCTTTCACTTTTAATTAGGCTTTCTTGGAAGCCTTCCCTGTGGTGCTCCTCTCCTGCCACCTGGCCCTGTACCCAGCTCCCTGCCAGGGGGTGGACACAGGGAGGTGAGTGAACCTGGAAAAATGGGTGAAGCCTTAGTGCTGGCAGGTTGCCCATATCAACCTGTTGGTCCCAGATGGTCCTTTTTAGGAGCTGTGGTAGAGATGTTTGGGGTACTTTGGTGTTTGGGTTGCAGTAGGCCTTGCTGTTGGGTACAAAATGGGTGAGTTTTTTCTGAAACAGATCTTGATTTTTTTAAAAATTATTATTATTGTGTGTGGCAAAACATATTAGACAGACTCTTGCAAAGTGCTTGCACTCCTTGGCTGGAAGGTGCTGTCTCAGCTTCTGAGAGACCCCATAGGGGACATGGCAGGTGGCCCTACAAATAAGGAGTGGTCTTCACTTTTGTGAGGAGGGTGACTGGCCAATATTCTATTATTTCAGGTCCAGGGGAGGTCACCAGACCCTTGTGAGTCCCAGCAGCCGTCAGGATGGCAGTTTGCAGGAGCAAGAGGTGCATCCTCCTGCATGTGCAGAAATACTCCTTCATCTCCACTTCCTTTAGCCTGACAATTTCAGGGAGGCTGGGAGATAGCAGTGCCAGGAATCAAAATAAAGCTGTGGGATCTGAGATTTTTAATTTAAAAAAATATTTTTTTCTAGTGTCAGCATTTGAAATGCTGAGTTTCAGTCAGGAAATCTGTTGAAGTCATGGCATGAATCATCCCTACCCTCAATTTTAGGACCCATCACATGGAGAAAGGGAACAGAAAATTAGTCATTTTGTTAATCTGCTTCCAATAAAAATTATTTAGAATGAAATGAGCGGCCTTTGGGAGCAGCAGTCATGTGTCCTGGCACCCACAGCCACCTGCTGGCTTCCCTGGTGCTGTTTTGGGGCAGGGGCAGGGCCTGGCAGCTGCCTGCCCTTCGGGTTCGTGATCAAAGCGACCTCCTGGGGCAAATACAAACACAGGCAGCTGGAAACCTGCCTTCTGCTGAGAAGCTGCTCTTCCCCAGGAAAAGTAATTCTTGCCCAAGAAAAAGGCCATTATTTCTCCTACCTGGTGGTGTAACAAGGGCATCCACTATTAAAGCAGGGGGTTGGCAGAGAACCCCTTTAAGAGAGGGGTCTATTTGCAAGTGGGGCAATGTGACCCACCCCCAGCTGCTGGGGGTTTGAGTGATGGTGAAGAACTGAGTAGGTTACAGCAAAGGTGATGCTTGGGGCAAGGTGAGTGTTTATAGGTTTATTGTCTGATGGGGTTTTATGGTGGTTTTTTTGTTTTGGTTTTTTTTTGGTTTTTTTTAACTAGGTGATGCTGTCATGGTGGAGTATTGGGGATGAGATGCTGAGTGCAGTCTGTGATGTCCCTCCCAGGCAGGAACTGAGGGGATCAGGGAGCATTGCAGGTCCCCTCAGATAAGGATGAACCTTCATCCTCTCTGCTCCCTTGTGAGGCCAGGAATTTGGGGAAAGAGGGGAGCGAGGCTGGTTTTGAGTGGGAGCTGATCCTCCCCAGAAGGCAGGGGGAGGGCAGGCAGGGAAGGGAGCAGCCCCCAGCCCTCTTCAAGGGGACAGATAACATCCTGTAACTGGCTGCAAGCTGGACACAACTCCCAAACCCCCAGAGGTTACAGCAAGGACCCCCTGTGCTTGCAAGGATCTAAGGAAGCAGTAAAATCCATTGGATTTTGGGGTGCTGGAGAATGTGATGGGGATTATGCCCTGGCTGCTTTCTGGGGGTTTCTCCTGCATGAGGAGCAAGGCTGGCAGCCTGTCTCCCAGCCTGTTGGCAGCGCTGTGCCGCAGGCCGGGCTGCTGGTAAATGATTGCCTGCAAGGCCAGCCAGGGCGGGGCCAGAGCTTGGTGCCTGGTTTGAACCCGGACAGGTGCCCGGGACCCGTGTGCCCGCAGCCATCCTGCTCCCACAGCTCTCGGCAGCCCCGCATTTTGGCAGCAAGGTGAGACTGTTCCGTGTGACTCAATGAGCTGCCTTATTTTGCTTGCTTATTCTTAAGCTCCTGGCCCCCGTATCCTGGGTCGTGGCACAAGAAGCCGGATTTGAGACTAGCTTGGTCCCTGGCCAGGGAAGGGGGGTGTAGGGAGTGCTCTATGGGGTGTGTTGCTCTCCAGTTGTGGTGTTAGGGTGCTGCTGAGGGGAGGTTGGGGGGATGAACAACAGTGGTTTCAGGGTGATTTGGGTGGTGCCGCTGCGGCACCTGGACTTTGCTCCATGCCGGGGGACAGTGGCAGCCTTGAATACACAGGGCTGGGGAGTGGTGCCAAAACGCAGCTTCAAATTTATATCGTGCAAATGTTAGTGGTTTGGGGCTTACAGGGAGGTGGGCCGAACCCAAGGTGTCCTTCAGCCCCACAGTTTTCCCCGGTGGCTCAGCCAAGGCAAACATGAGCTCAGCGCTGAGGTATTTGTGACGGCTGCTCCGTGCCCGTGTTTTGGAGGTGGGCAGGGAGGTGGCACCAGCAGGACCCGGCACCTGCGCAGAACGGCCTCACCAAGCCGTGTCCTCCTTGGTTTCTCCTTGCCTTTCTCACACCACGATTAAAATTCCTCATCACCGGAGACAGGACCCTTCAAGCCCTCCCTTTGATTACTCGAGTAGACAACAAAAAATAATGAAGAAGCGGAGTTTAACCTAAGGTTAAACACAGCCTGGCTGCAGACTTGGGATAGCTGGAGCAGAGGGAGGGGCTGTGACCAGCCAGGTGAAGCTGGGAAAGCAGTTTGTGACCCCCCTGGATGGAGGGCCTGAAAATTTAGTGTATGTTACTCCATCCAGGACTTTCAGACAAGACTGATAGTGTCAAACCAGTGTTATAGCAGGGAAAATAGATACATCTTTGCATGGTGTTTGAAAACTCTGTAAGCTTAAATATTTGAGTTCTTGACGGCTTGTGCTTAATTTTTTTTAATTTATGCCAGTTGCAGTTGTTGAGCTGCTGGAAGAGACAGGAGTTGGGTGTGCCCAGGCTAAGAGATGTTGTTATATGGTAGTAGTACCCACTGGATGGGAGTTGAGCTGAGCCCAGTGTTGGTCAGAGCCTAGGCTTTGTCATGGGTGTTTATGCCTGGCTACCCCTCCCAAACCCTACCTTTGGTCATGCTTTTGTTCAGAAAGAGGCTTTATTTTAATTTCTTAATCTCTCTCTGATAAATTGAGATGGATGTAAATATGAAAAGATTAAAATGTGCATTATCTGCACCTTCCCTCTATATCATTGCAAAAGTGGGCCACCAGTAGTTCATCTGTCTTTTCCAATGTTGTTTAGAAAATCCCTCAGTGCCATTGTCAAATTTCCAGAGAAATTGCAGTGAAAGTCCAGAAAACCCATAAAACCCGTTAAAAGTCTGTGCTCACAGCAGAAATAACCTGATCATCTTTTGGGCACCACACAGACACACAAACCTCATCACTTCCCACCACAGGAAGATCTGGACCCACTGTCCAGACATGAGGAAAAAAAATTTCTTTGCAGATGAATATCAGTGTTTAATAACATCAGCAAAAGTGCAATTTGTGCACAGGGTGGCAGCGAACAACTTCTTGGTCTGGGGTTCACCCCATGGGACGATGATTTAATCATCACTGCTTTCAAAGTGTCTTGTATTCCTTGTTAGTGGCTTGGGATGGAAACCTGGTTTCTTTTCTCCCCACAGGCAGCCTGTCCTGCAATGACCCAGAGCACCTGAGGCCCGGCAGCTGTGGGGATGGAGCTGAAGGTCTGGGTGGATGGGATCCAGAGGGTCGTGTGTGGAGTCTCGGAGCAAACCACCTGCCAAGAAGTGGTCATCGCCCTGGCACGGGCCATTGGTGAGCCATCTCCATCTGCTGGGGGGTGCCCCATCTGCGGGCTCTTCTGGGAAGAGGAGTCCTTGGGCGGGTGGAGGTCTTGCTTGGTGGTGGTGGGGATGCCAGCAGCACTGCCTGTGGGGCAGCAGCCTCAGC
>NW_005054312.1:8714759-8716480 GCF_000277835.1 Geospiza fortis
GGAGCGGGAGCGGCTGCCGTTGGAGTGTCCCCTGGAGTCGCTGGCCAAGTGTGGGCAGTATGCCAACGACGTGCAGTTCATCCTGCGGCGGACGGGCCCCAGCATGGCCGAGCGGCCCTCCTCGGAGGGTGCTCCCCAGGCTCCCGAGAGGACGTTCATCCGAGCCAGCTTGCCCATCAAGCCCAGGCTCACCAGCATAGATGGACCCCGTTCCAGGGAGCCCAAAAAATCCATGACCTTCAGCCTGGGTCCTACAGGCTCCAGCGACCTGTTCACCGTCAGCCGATGGAGGCACCAAACACGGGATGGGCTAGACTTGGAGGCTGGTGGTGTTGTCCAGCCCTCCAAGGAGGAGCTTTTTAGGAGAGTGCTGCAGCAGCAGGAGCAGCTGCATTCCTTGGAGGCCCATAGGGACACCCTAGAAATGGACTTACGGCTCTGGGAGCGCAGCCGGCTTGCTGGGCAGGAGAATGAGATCCTCTATCTGGAGCAAGTGGTGCGGAGGAATGAGACGGAGCTGGGTGAGGAGGAGTTCTGGCAGAGTGAGCTCCGGCTGGAAAAGGAGTGCGAGCGGGAGCGACAGGAGCGAGTGAGGAGCCTGCGGGCCAGCCTGGAGGAGTACACCCAGAGGATCTATGAGCTGAGTGTCCGGACTGAAGCCCTGCAGGAGGAGATCCAATGGGAGATGGCTGAGAGGGCCAAGAGGGGGAAGGAGATCTCTATGCCCAGCCCCATAGAGCTGGAGGACATGGCCACCAAAATGAAAAGGGACTTGGAGGCCAAGGTCAAGCAAGGCACCCAGCTGGAAAGCAACTTGGCCAGTGTGGAGAAGGCCCTGGAGGAAGCTGAAAAGAACCTGCAGGTAGGTAGGACTGGGTTGAGCCACCCCATGGGATGGTAAGACCTTCAGAAGGGGGTGGGACCAGCTTTCCAGACACATTAGACCTATGGGTTGAGTGGGGTTGGTTAGTCCACCTGCCCAGTGAACTTGGGACTGGGTGCACAGCTCTCTGCAGCAGTGATCACTGACAGAGGGACACCACCACTCTTGCCCCACTGGCACGGGGTCCCACACCCATTGCTCTCTGTGCAAGCTACAGTCTGGGCTAATGCTCCTTCTGACTGGTGCCCCAGGAGCTCAGCATCACCTCACTCCAGCACAGACAATGGTACTGGAGCAAGTGGTCCACGTGTGGGGTTGATGGCATTGGCACAAGGGTCAATGTCATCTTGGATGAAGGAGTCACAAGGGGCATAGCACAGGTCCCCGTGCTGCCTGTGCACAGTCTCTCAACCGTGCAGGGCTTAGGCTCGTGGTGGGGGGCTGTGCAGTGTGGAGATGGCAGCTCTGGGAATGAGCTGTGATGCCCCCCCAGCTCTCCTGTTGCAGCCTCCCAGCATCAGGGGTCAAGGGGCTGCATGACTCCCGCCTTCTTCCCACCATGTCCCTTTGGAGCAAAACGGGGAAGCTTTTATCCAGGCTTTTCCCAGGCTGTCCCTGCTTTCAGCATCCTTCCTTGAGCATCTCATTTGCATTTGGCATCTCCCAGCACAGCGGCTGCCGTTTGATGGCTGCTCGCACCCTCTTGTGGAGATGCAGCAGAGCAGGGCTGTTCCCAAACCAGCGTCATCCTCGTCCCCGTTGCCTGGGCACCTCCCTTCCTGCAGCCCTCAGGGAGGGGCGGCTGTGCTGCAGTACCCCTGAGGTTCCCCGTGCTGGC
>NW_005054312.1:8716818-8725099 GCF_000277835.1 Geospiza fortis
GCCTCCCTCTCCGAGGAGTCAGCCCCAAAGCTGACCAGTTCTGCCCTGGGCACTGAGATTAGGCAGGTGGGGGTTTGTGTGCTGACATGGCAGTCACTCACCACTCCACGGGGTTTCAGAGATTTTTCACCCCTGGGGCTCCTTCCTCCTCCCCATTGAAGCCTGGGGGCTACTAGTAGACATGCACGGGAATCAGATCCTGCATTGCTGCTTCTGGGGCCGAAGTGGCTGCAGGGAGCTTTCCTTCACAGCCTTGTTCATGTCACCACAGCGGCTGCAGCAGAAGGCAGGTGGCTGAAGGCCAGCGTCAGTCCCCGGGGGCTGTGGGCTGGTGGGGACATCCTCTGGCCGCAAATGACCTTTCTGTGTTTGGCGAGGGAAGGGTGGTGCCCAGGGCCTTGTCTGCATCCTCACAGACATGAAAGGAGGTGGCAGGGGGGTTCTTATGGAAAGGAACCTGGTCATTTCTCCTTTGGAGCACCCAGAGCGGGTGACATGACTGCCCTGTGGCACTGCAGTGGCTGTGCCCACGAGGCTGGGAGGCTTGAGCCCTGCCTGAGCTGGATGTTTTTCCCCATCCTGTAGGTTTTTCTCCCACCGCTGGTACAGACTTGCCTCCCCAGGTCAGCACCAAGCAGCTCCTTGGCCATCCCAGGACCCTGCCGGAGCCCCTGGTGTCCAGCCTGAACCCCGAGGGTGCGTATGTCCCACTGGGGCCCTGGGAGCGTGAGCTGCTCTGCAGAGGATGGGTAGGAAGAGGGGAGAGGCTTTTGCTGCCCAAAATGGGCTGCAGAGAGCAAGCGTGTGCTGGTGGTGGGAGGCCAGAGCTATTTATAGATGCCATTAGGAAGCGCAAAGCTCACACTCTGGCAGTCTCTGCTGTGCTGCCAGGGGCTCACACACTGGCAGCCTGGCTCTCTGCCCTGCCAGGAGCTGTGGAGGATGGTTCTCATCTCCTTTCCTGCCACTCTGTATCCCCCAGGGTTAAGGCCTTGCTCAGTTAGGATGAGGAGGACTTGTCTCCTGTCTTGTACAGGAGCTACTTTTATTCCATCTTAGTGACCAGTTCATCCCAAAACCTTTTCTACCTCTTGTAACTCTTTTGTCACCTTGCACCTGTTTTTTGGGTGCAGCAAAAAAGAGCTGTGGAAGAGACACCTACCTGCTGTGGTGATGCTACCTCCACCCTGGCATCCTACTCCCACCCATGCCAGCTTTGCCCCCACAAAACCCTATTGCCATCCTCTGCACAGCCCAATACATCCACCCCCATCCTTCAGGACACTGCAGCAACTGCATTCCCATCTCCCCTTGTGCTCACATACATCCTGTTTTCCACTCTCCTTTTTGCAAGTGCTCACCCACCATGGTGGGATTGCTCAGGTGGTTTTTTTCTCTTCTCTTGCAGTTGTATCAACCAGGCAGAGCATCTGGAGGTAGAAAGGTCCCAGGCAGTGGAGGATCAATTGTCTTCAAAGTGTAACTGTATAAATAAACCATATTAAATATATATATATATATATTTTATATTTTTTTTACTGCTTTATATTGTGAATGGATGTGGATGGCCAGACAGAATATTTTTACAGACTGTAAAGTAAAACTAGAGACTGATCTCACAAAGCAACCCTCTTCCTCTGAGGATGAAAGCGACTCCCTTCTATTTTTTTAAGCAGTTTCTATATTGAACAGAAAACAGCAGTGCACCCATTCTGCATCTCCTCGTCAAAAGATCCATCGTGCATTTGGAAAAGTCATTGTTGCTTTGACTAGGAGAGCAAAGCTGCAGTGGAGACCCACGAGGAGGCTCACCTGGATGGAGCAAGTTAACAGATTTCAAAGCAACTCATCACTGCAAGTGGGGCCATGACAAACAGCCTCTTCACTGGCGGCAAGGGAGGCCCAGAAACAGTTTTAAGACAAATTTCTGGCCCATCTTTTTTTTATGTATATTATAAGAAACCTGTAGGAGAAACCACTTTCTATGGTGCCACAGACCACGCTTCAAGGAAGCACACAGCAGGAGTTGTTTTTCTTAAATTCATTTAATCTTTCAACTTCTTTTTAAAGTAAAAAATTGCAGAATGAGCCCTTCCCCGGTGGTGGTGTGAGTGGGGAGCAGGACCAAAATACTGTTGGTGACATTTCCCTGATAATTTTTTTTTTAACTCGATGGCCAGTAGTTACCATTCTGTTCATCTGTCGTGGCGGGGCACCTTGTATTTTAATTGCAAAACCAAAGCGGTTTGGGGAGGGGGTGAGTTTGTCTGGGAGATCCCTGAGCCTGTTTTCAGTGTGTCGTATGCGGAAATGTGACTTGGGTGCAGTGTTCCCGGTGAAACCCCGCTTCCCCGTGCGAATGTAAATCCCGTGCGCCGCAGATCCAATTTTCAATAAATCTTTGGGAAAGGATTTGAGCAAAGCGAGTGTGAGTGTGCTCTTGTGGCCAGGGTGAGCCATCCCTGCCGCACGCGTCCGAGTGGTTTGCGCACCCCGCAGCTGCCTCTTCCATTTCTGAGCCATCTCTTTCTATTTGCCGAATTAAAGCTGTGAGTATTTTATAACTGACTGGCTCTTATGCACACAGTGCTCTTTTCTTCTTCTTTTTTTTCCCTTTTTTTTTTAATTGTGAAGTGCTTTACAGCCAGGGGATGCAGCTTGTCTCCGGTGAGCTGCGGCCATCTCTGGGATGAAACATGGCAACATTTTAATAATGCACAGCAGCAGCAGCTCGGAGCATTTTAGGACAGGAGGCAAAGGGGGTGGTGCTCAGCTGCAGACAGGAGCAGGTAAGGGGAAATTTCCCATTTGCCTCCAAGCCCCTTTGTTTGCACCTGGATAACAGCAGCCAGGAATGTCAGCTCTTGCTGTCCATCACCATCTCCCCTGAGCTTCTGCTAGGCTCTGGTCCCTGGGGGCATCTTCCCCTCTCAAAGCTGATTTTCAAGGTGTCACCACAGTCCAGCAGGCTGATTGAGTAACATTACAGGATTAAAGTTTGCATTTTGGGGAGATCCACTGGTACTGCTGTGTCTTAGGTTATGACCAGAGAGCTGCCACAGTGGGGAGATGCAATTTCAAAGCTGCCTTTTTTGAATTGGGGCTTTTGGGGCTTTTTGGGTGGGTTGCTCCTCAAGCTCCTCCTCACCCTCCTCCTTAAATCATGTATCTCAAGGAAAATTAGTTAAAAATGTGTTCATTCCATGCGGCTGCATTTGGTTTCTCCCCTGCTTGTTGCTTTTTGGGCTGCATATGCTTTTTTTTTTTTGGACTCTTGCTTTTAAAGATTCTGCCTTGCTAAGAAGGGGGTGATGGACATTGTAAAAAGAGCATTTCAGTGCTGCTTGGGGAGGGGAGGGAAAAGCAGGTTTAGAAAACCCACTTGCCTTGGACATGGCCAGATTTCAGTGTGTCATAGGACATCCTTTATGTATCCCAAAAAACTGACCTCTGCAGGTTTAAAACTGAATCTTTCATTTTTTGGGTTACATTTGTAGCCTTGCCTTTTGCAAAATAAACAGGAATGAAGAGAAAAGGGTCATCACCTATGGTACTTCCAAATGGGGGCAGAAAATTAATTTGAATGTCTGCGGGATTTTTTTCCCCTCTGTTACGATTATATATTATTTATCAGTTTTGTAGGTTCAGTCATAATTCAGTCATAATCATAACAGGCCAAACCAGCACCAGTCTTTCCTAGAGGGAGGTGTGGGAGGGTGTGGAAAATAAGGATTTAAAATACATATCACAGCAGATTTGGCCCTTCAGCTGATGCCCTTTGGCTGGCATGCAGGATTTGGAACTGTTGCATGGGTGGGAGACAGAGTAAATCAATTGTGTCCCCCACTGATAACCTGGCATGGGGCTAGCAAGAGGGCCGTGACCAGGGGCTAACTCTCAAGACTGTGGCTCTTTGCAGATTTTCTTCATTTTGTGTCCCACCCACCATCGCCCAGCTGCTGCCTAGGCTAGCAGTGTTTTACAAGGTAATAAATTACTTTGATTAACACCTCTGTCCCTGCCGTGGTGCACGTGGGGCAGAGGTGGGTGGTAATAAACTACTGTGTTACCTCGGGAGCTCCCAGCCCAGGGTGACCTATATTCCTGGGGCACGGGGGGCCTGCGCGGGTCCCCGCCTGTTATTTAACGCAGTGAGGCTCGATACCCGCTCCCCCGCCCTCCCGCTTTTAGCTGCTCTAAAGCCTGTGTCAATAATACATTTCTGCTATTGAATATTTTATTGATGGTTTGACTTTTTTGCTGCTCACGATTCCCATTTCAAGGCTGCGTGATTGTTCCTAATTAAAATTTTATGCCCTGGGACAAGCCTTCTTGCTACAGTGGAGATGATGCTGTCCTTTTCTAGGCCACTACAGAGTGGTAGGAAGAAATTACCATTACCCATTGTTATGAGATTAAAACAAAGCAAATAAATTATTGTTTTTTCCCTTCAAAAACAAACCAGCAGCCCAGCGTACGGCGCGTACTGGAGAGGGAACAACTGGCTCGCAGGCAAGGCAGGGATCCAAGCGTGCAGGGTGGCTGGGGGATGCTGTGCCTGGCTGCGCAGGGACCCGTGTCCCCGTGTCCCTCAGGCGCCATGGGCAGCTTCTTCCTTCCCTGGAGTGGGCAGGAATGGGCTTCAGAGCTTCTCTCTCCTCAGATGCTGCTCCTGGCTAGCTCCAGTGCCACCCGAAAATCACAAAGTGAAGGATTTACCTATTTTTCACTGGTGAGCAGTCCCGCATTTTTGTTGGCTTTTTTTTTTTTAATAAATCTGGCAGGTTCTGCCAGCACAAGGCACCATTCAGAAGAGTATTTCAGCCACCTCCAGCCTCCCTGGCGCCCTTTTCCTGGCTGCACTCCCTGATATTTTTTTAGGTTTGTTTTTTTTAATATTGTGTAAGAAAAATGGCCCCCAGCTCCTCACCCCTCTATCCTGGACAGTCAGCTCCTCACCATCCTCATCAGATGGTGGTCTGGGTGCCAGCACTGCCCCAGGCCAGTGCAGTTTCTGCAGGGCAACACTGCTGCAGACACTTGAACCATCCCCAAGTGCAGTTACGTATTTGTACAAGTTCCTGGGTGTTTGGGTTTGGGTTTTTTTTTTCCCTCCCTCAATTTCATCTAGAGTGCTAGAAGCATTTGTGCTGCCTCCCAGCCCCTGGACTTGGCAAGCAGCTTTTAAAGCACACACTTCAGCACCAGTTACATAAGAAAAGGTGTGAATGTCTGGAGGAGAAAATGCCTGATGGTTTTGCTCCCCAAGTGGTGTACAGATGCTCTGCTGCTTGCTCCTGGCTGCACAGCTTCTCCCAGCATAGCACACTGCAGATGAAGAAGAGCTGTATGAACCAGCGTGTGTGTCCATGCAGGGAGCATTGTCTGCTCTCCTATGATGATTATCCTTTCTCCATCTCAGAGTGCAGACTGACTGCATTCTACCTTGCCCTGAAAAAAAAAACAACACCATAAAGCACTAGAGGAGGCTGGGAAATTTTCTTGTTTATGGATGAGCAAGTTTCTCTCCCAATGGAACCTCCTGCCAGCAGAAATCTTTCTTTTTTTTTTTTTTAGGATGTATTATATAAGTCCCTGCTTGCATTTAACTAACTGACTTCCTCTTAAACAATTCATGTACTCCTTCTATTCCTCACAGAGCAGCTTGCTCCTGCGGTGAGGCTCACCTGACACTGAGACATGTTATGGACAGAACACAACAGGCGCTTCTTCGTGTGGTGCTTGAAGGGTAAGGCCTGTTCCCTTCCCTCCATGAAGAGCTGAAACAAGAACAAAATCTTTGAAGAGCACAAAGAGTCCCTTCAACTCAACAGGCCTGAAATTCAGCATCTTCCCCTCCTGTAAGGCACTTCCCTGCCTCTCACCAAAAATCTCACAGTTCAGAGTGAAAGCACACAACTACTCTTCTAACCAAGCTAAGTACCATCTTACAAATCTGTTTATTAGCTACTGAAAAACATGAAATCAAGGGGCATCACAGCCCTACTGTATTTTCTCACTGCTCAGGAGCACCCTGCAGCTAGGCCAGGACAGAAGGGCTGATGCTGGTCTTTGTGCCTGGGGGACAATGATGTCACACCCTTCTGCTCTCCTTTTCAAGCCACCTTCACTGGCCACAGAGGCAAAATAAGATCTGGGAGGAACCAGGCATGCAGTGCAATCAGAGACATCACTGAGAAGGCACAGCTTTCCTCTTCACCTGGTCTGATGCCCTGGATTACAGTAATCAGCACTCAAACACTGGTTTTGCACATTTATTGAAGACTTCAGGTGACAGCACAGCAGGTTAGTTTTGAATCATGCCAGAAGAATGTTAAAAACAGGAATTGAGCTGGATGCTCCCCCCGCTTACTGGAGACACACACAAAAAAGGCAAAACCAAACAAACTTCACTTCAACCCCTTCCTTTTGCTTACTGGAGCTGAACAGGATGGTTCCATTGGTGGCAGGAAGTCGGAAGCATTCATACCATAGTGCTGCTCATGGGAACTGGGACAGGCCTTGCCAGGTGACCTGCAGAGCTGCTCCTGCCAGCGGCATCTCCCGGGGTTAGCTCATCAGCCAGCACAGTCCCAAATGCAGGGCTGTTCATTCAAAGAGAAACAAAGCACCTTTATTTTCAGACACAGGTTTGTTACATGCATGGTCACCTATAAAATGGGGTGGCAGAGGGACTGTGGCCCTCAGTTTCAGCTCTCAGCCACACTTGTACACGGATGGATTTTGCACCAGGTTTCCCTCTGTCCCTTTCTCTGTGTGGCTACACTGTGCCCCTGCCTGCTTGGGACCAGCAGTGGGATGATGCTGTAGGTGCAGCTAGGAAAGAAAAAAGCAATCTGGGCCTGAGACAGCTGCAAACTTGTCTGTCCCCCCATTAAAAAGAAAAAAATAAAAAGGCCCATTCGGCTTCTGAACAAACATGAAAGCATCTTGGGCAAATTTGGTTGGTTTTCCCATCTTCCCAGGCTGTTTGAGCACTACGGAAACACGCAGCTGAGTTTCCTTGTGAAGAGCAGATGTTCCTCTAGGACCCAGAGGCAGAAATGATAAGAGCACGAAGGAGAGATAGGGACAGGCAAAACTTCTCAGAGAGACACTTTACCAACAGAGGACCTTGCTCTGCCTTCCGTGCAATTAACTACTTATTGACGAGAGCACTGCCAATTCCTTCAGATCAAGCCTTTACAACAGCCCAGGGCTACATGAGAGCAGCCCCAGGAGTCGGGGGAATATCTGAGCCCTTCCAGGGAACCTCAGCAGCTGCAATGAATCCTAGCTGGTTATTAGGAACTTCAGCTGACAATGAAGCTGTGCTGCTCTTCAGAAAATACACTTTTCAACTACCCAGCTTCTTCAGCAGCCAAAAAATCACAAGAGATAACTTTGTAGGAGAAGCCATCTGCTTCGTCACTTCCTCAGTTTTTAGTGACAGCCACCGTGGGTGGCTGGAAAAGTCCCTGCCTGGCTTGCCTTCCTGTTCCTCGGGGCCATGAAGTCAGAGTCCCCTGCATGACATCACAGCACACTGGGCAAGGCAGCTCTGCAAACGCCCAGCCAGGGCCGGGCCGCCAACAGAGCCCTGGCACAAGATGAAGAAAACAGCGAGCAAAGGTGAGGGGTGGGATGGAAAAAAAACAGCAACAAAAAAGGAAAGTGAAGCTCGTTTCTGCTTTTCCTTTAACAGACTAGAGAGTCTCTGTTTAAATGTGACTCATCCGGGGCAATACTAGGCAGAGTTTCTTCTATTAACACACCCTTGGCAATAGCAGTTCAGTTAGTCACTGACCGGCTCTCAAGACGTCACCGGCCGGGACGATGCGTCTCTGACTTGGTACGGAGTCCGCTAGCATTTATTTACTTTGGAGAAGAGTAAGAGAACAGAGAGAGGCACGCCATCCCTCCTGAACAACTTTACCACCAACTACTCGCACCCACATGCCGAGGCGGCCCGTTCCCTCCATCTCCCGCGGACACACCGAGCCCCGCTGCAGGAGTGCTCAATCCTTCCGCGCTCCCCGGAGCGAGTGCGGCCGATCCTGGCCGATCATCGGGGGGCCGAAGGGCCGAGGATGGGCAACCGCTGGAGGCAGGACAGTGACCGATGGGGGAGCCGACTCCCTGGCACGCCGGAGTCCCTCACCTGGCTGGCCGAGAGCGCAGGAGGGCGTCGAGGCTTCGAGGCGCGGGTCCGGGGAGGCGAGGCGGCCGCACAGTGATGTCCGAGGAGCAGGTTAGCCGCTGTCACACGCACAGTGGAGTC
>NW_005054312.1:8725874-8728341 GCF_000277835.1 Geospiza fortis
GGGAGGGACGGGGCCAGGGGGCGGGGGGAGAGTCGGGGTGTCCCCGGCCGCCCCCGCCACTGCCGCCTCTCCTGTCGCTGCATCAAATGTCACCGTGTCACATTAATTTTTTGTATGTTTTCCCCCCTCCGTTGTTCTCCGCTGGGTTGGGCGTGCGGCGAACCCGAGTGCCCCTCGCAGTGGCAGGGGGTGGAGGTGGTCCCTCGGCCCCGGGAGTCTTCTTCCAGCAACTTCCCCCCAAAAAGGGACGTGCAGTTGGAGGTTTTCTGTACACCCTCAGTAGAACAGCGCTCAACTTCTCATGGGGTGAGCTCGCTCCCCCTCATCACCCTACAAGACAAGCTGCAGTCAAGCAAACAGCTGGAATGCTGAAAATTTTAGTGCACCTCAAGGAGGATTTGCCAAGGACCAAAGACAGAGCTATATGGATGGGCGCAGCGCTGTCCTGTAGTGGGAAAAGTCTTGTTTGGAGACTCAGATACCAGGCGTCGAGTCTGCAGGCTGGCTCCCATCCGCCCGAAATCACACACACGCCCTCCTCGAACAGATCGGAAACCAGAGCGCGTCTGGGGCAGCGGGCACGTTTGTTGTGACCCCTCCCGGTTCATTCAGACTGCTGTTGGGCAAGCAAAAACACTTCGGGTACGGATGTGGCCGCTGACAAACAACAGCCACACGGCTCATCCCTGGTGAACTGATAATGCATGCTGTCCGGCAAAAGGCACGAGCTCTGCATCCCTTCTGGAAACTCCCTCAGCATCAGCTGTCCCGGCTCCGACGGGTGTTTTGCAATCTGGAGCAAGATTTGGAAGCAAAACTCAGCGTGGGCTCCCTGATAGCTGGTGGCAATTCCACATCGAAAGGATTTCCTTACATGCTCTGCTGGAGTGCTTTAACACTCATCCGTGGCTCTGCTCTCCCACTGCCGGTGTGGAGGGGGGATGGGGGAACAGCCCCTCTTCTGCGTGACAGCCCGCACAATGACAGGCTGTCTCTGTTGTCATTTTATGTGCATGCTATGTGGGGTTTTTTTGTTTTCACCCAGCAGCCGTAGGGGAAAAGTCACGTATATTACATCTTCCCCAGCACAGGGCTGGTGCCTGGATTGGAGAGAAATTGTCTGCGGAGCACACCGACCCCTCCACCCTCCGGGCGTGAGCCAACACAAAAGAAGGCATAGCCATGGAAAATACTCTTTTTTATAAAATCGGTATTTTTGTGGGAAGTAACATGGCTGGGTACTGCCCTGACACCTCCCTACCAGCACTGCTGCTTCTGCCAGGGTACAGGACACACGTGCTGTTGGCTCCTGTGCTCCACCAAGTCCCTCTTCTTCCAGGCAGTACTATACATTCCGGGTTTTACTTAAAAAAAAAATCCTTCAATCCTTTTCCTGAGTGTAAGCACACAGGGACTGTGTTTTGAAGCGGTCCTTGCACAGCTGGCTGCCAAGCTCTGGATGTTGCTCGGATCTCCCTGAGCGCTGTGTTAAAGCATCCGGCATGGAGCAGGGCCGGCGCCGAACAGCTGAGCGCAGGCAGCGGGCAGAGGATGGATGCGCTGCTGCGGCGGGCGAGGGGCGCACCGGGCCCTCGCTCCGGGGGTGCCATCGTCCGAGTCGTTAAAGGAACCGCCCGGCTCACAGGACGGTCACTACTGCCCTGGCAAGGCCCTGGGCCTAGGCGCTTCGCTACAGCGCTGCTGGCTTTGCCCTCAGCCCCCGCTCCCCCTCCAGCTCCAAACAAGTTCGTGGCTCAGCCCTTAATCTCTGGGATGAAATGTCCTGCTGACACGGCCGGTGTTGTCCCGGGGAGAGCTCTCGCTTATCCCAGCCCTGCAGCTCTTCCCTTTGTTCCCAGCTGGCTTCTAGTCCCCGCGGCGGTGCCAGAGCCACGATGTGTGCAGTGACAGGGAAGTGCATTCGCGGATGGCGGGAGAGCGGGCTGCTCTCCGTACCCGCCCGGTGCGGTGCCAGGGCCCCTGCGCTGCGCCCATGGACTCGGGGAGGAATCCCAATGGGGGAACATGCCCTCAATCTTATGCCTGGAGGCCGGCAAGCCCCGCATGAACTAAAGTGCAAATCAGAATTTGCCTCTCTGCAGCGCAAATCTTGCCGTTTCCAACACCAGGCAGTGCGTGTCACCGGCTGGGCATCACCAGGGGTTTCACCCCGGTCCCTCCCGCTTCGCCCCTTTTCAGGCCTCGAGCAGGCAGGCAGCAGCAAGGCTGGCGCACGCTTTGTCCCGCTCTGTGTTCTCTGGAAAAGGACCATGTTTTCTCCACGGTACCCGTCCGATTCCTGACAATGCCCCGAGTGTCTGCGAGGACACGCACGTTAGGTCTGGGTCACGTCCGCCTGCAAGCAGAGCCTGGGCTGCGCTCGCCTTGTCGGCGGACAGCCGAGGACAGCCCGGGCAGAGCCCCACGGCCGATGGAACAGCGTGAAACCAGCCCTTCCTCCTCTACG
>NW_005054312.1:8729115-8769352 GCF_000277835.1 Geospiza fortis
CTCGGGAGCCATCCAGCTGCCTTTGCTGCGGCAAAGACCCGAATAAATGTACCCAGTGCGTGTATGAATACGGCAAGGGGACTAAACAAAACCCCCAGTGCTTCCGGCGTGTTGTGTTCGCGCCTCTCCCTTTCCCCCGTCCCTTCTCCCTCTTCCCACCCGTTCCCACTGCTGGTGTGCACACACGGCTGTTGGAGGAGTTATCCGCTGTTTCAGCAAGTACAAATCAGGAGCTGTGTGCAAGCTTTTTTTTTTTTTTTTTTTTTAATCGTGTATTAGCTTATCGCAAGGCCACGTTTAGTCTTAACTTTGCCTTGAGGGAGCTGTGCCTAAGCTGTGTCACCGGTGCTTTCCCTTGGCTGCCCCACGTTTGGTGACAGTGGGGTGGGTGGGATTTTTGTAGTTTCATTCACTGGTTTTCCTGCAGGTTGTTGCCACGTAGTGTGTTGCTGGTGTGTTTCAGGGGTGTCTGTTGTGTTATTTCCTTTCCCCGTAGGGCTGTGCACAGAATATGAAAGTGTGTGAGCTTTTTGTTTGGGTTTTCTTGTTTGTTTGGGTTTGTTGGTTTTTGTTGTGGTTTTTTATTTTCCCACAGTCATTCCCATAAACAGCAGGGGAAGCTGTAGCTAAAGATGGGACTGGTGTGAAAGACTGATGCTGAAAGGGAATTCGCCTTTCCGAAGAGTAAGGGTGACTCTTCCTAAGAAAAGAAGCCTGTTAAGAAAGAGGAGGATGAGCAGAGTTGGGGAGTAGTTAGTTCACAGCTGGAAACAGAGCCAGTAGCTGCAAGGAATTGGAGGCTGGGAATTCCATACAGCTTGGCTGCTGCTTTGAATACAGAGGTGCAAAATGCTTAGCTGCTCCTCTGGGTAAGATGCTGTACCTTCAAAATGCTTGTGCAAAACCTGTGTGTTGCTTTGTTTGCATTACAAACTCCCTGAAGAGTGCAGTGTCAGCTCCTGGGGAAGCTTTGGTGGGCAGTTTTCATCCTGGAATTCAGGGTGGCTAAATTTAGGGCAGGGCTAGGATGGGTGGCAGATAAGCACTTCCTTACCTACCTCAGGATTAATTTTCTGTGACTTACCTATTAGGTTCTTTGGTGCTTCCACTTAAATTATTGCATAGGCAGTTCTGATTCGTGGTATTTTAGAGTTTTTGTGGGTTTTTTTTTTGTAATTTAAACAGGGATCTAAATTTAGATTTAGGGAACTTTTTTGAAGCTCCCTATGCATGCTGGATTGGCAGTGCACAACTCTGGGCTGTAGGAGTGTCTTGTTAATCTGAATTATTTCCTTGCCAAGTTGTCTTAATTTACCTTTGGAATGTGGTGATGGCAGATAGTAGTCACACCATAACCAGATTTTTTTTCCAGCTGGGTGCAACAATGATTTTGACAGCTCTTACTTTCTTTTCACTGACTGTAGCATATGAAATTGTAAACAAAGTTAAATGATTTCTGATGTGTGACATTGCTTTTCCGGAGAGAACTGAAGTATTTAGTTGATTGGGGGGAAAAAAAACAAGACCAAGAAAAAACACAACCAAAACCCCTCCTCCCAACAAACCAATAAAGCAGATGTGCCAATGAGAACTGAAAGCCCATATGTTTGAAAATTTAGTAGGCTTAAATAGAGTTATGTGTTCTTTAGAGCATGATGGCTCAGTAGTGGCCCATGTAATTAGATCAGCATTCAAAACTACCCTGTGAGTAAATTCTGTGAGAAACTTTTCTTCACCTGTGAATAATCCTGAGTGTTACCCAAGGAGGTGAAAGTAAATGCCATCTGTAGTAGCTCTTCTATTTCTAAAAAATGTAGAAGCTACCTAACAGTTGGTGGAGGAAGAGATGGGCTGGTGCTAGGAGGGAAAGTGCCTGTGGCTGGGCGAGGCAGTCGCTGTTGCAGAGCTCGGTGGGCTTTGTGTCCAGGGAGGTGGAGCTCCAGGGTCCTTTGCAGGCTGTGCCTCCTCCTGATGGCTGGGGACCTGTGCTTGCCTTCTCGCTGGAACATACTCCAACAACATTAAAATACTGATCTGTGGTAATGCATAACGACTTCAGTTCAAAAAGCTAAATGTTTCCTGAAGTGCTTGTTTGATAAACACTTGTTCTGGAGGAAGCACTTAATCTTCTCTGTTGTTGAAGCCAACAGAAAGCCCTGTTGCTAATAGGGCTTGAAGAAGGTGTTTGTAATTGCTCTTTGACTGTACTACTAAAATGACTTAAGGCATCTCTGTGTAAAAGTGTAATGTGTCTTAGTAGCAAAGCCTGGGCTTGCAGCAAGTCCTGCAGCAGAGCCTGTGCTGCCATAGGGACGCAGCACTGTGAGCAAAGCTGGCTGGGCCGTACTGAGCTGAGCCTTGGGGAAGGAAACATAAGGCAGGGGAGAGCACTGGTGCGAGTAAAGTGATCAAACACCTGCCATGCACTCGTTGCTTCTGTGGTTTAATGTTTGTGTAGGGTACCCTAAATGAGAATTTGAAAACAGGGGATGTTAAGGAGGAGGACGGTGACTGCCTTCAGCCAGCCTTGTGTGCAAGCTGTAGTGGACACTGGATAGATACACTGTGCGAGTGGGTGAGGCACCTGCCCAAGGAACTGAAGTGGGGATTACTGAAAGCATCAGTGGTATTGAGTACGAGGGATCTCTGGCCAGATTACCCTGGATCTGTGTTCCATCCTAAATTCCTCTGAACAGACTTACAAAGTGGGATGCAGAAGGGAGGATTGGTGCATGTGAGAGCTGCTATCACCTGAAGTGCTGTATGGGGAGTACTGTACACCGTGGGAGTTTCCAAGTGACCTAGCAGCAAGGGGTTGGGTGCCACAAGGGCACATCCTTCACAGCCCCAAAACTAAAAGCAGGGGTAGTTGCCTAAGTCAAATGGTCTTCAGGGATAACTGGCTGCTTTTTAGCAGTCTAGCCTTTTGTGTTACAGAAGTGCAGAGTTGTTTGCCTTGGAGGAATGACTACTATCCTGTCCTTAACCAAACTTCTTGGTTAACATAATATAAAAATGCTTTCCTTCTATTTTGTATTTGCTAGGTCTGGCTCAGGGGGGTTAGAAAAATTCTGATGTGGTAAATGCTGGAGAAAACAGGGCTTTTGTACAGGAGGGTGAACTCTCTGAAGTATATCATGAATGTGTTTGTGTTTCACAGTGGGAATTTGTTTGAATTGTCTCCCGTAAAAAAACCCAGCAACTGGGAAATGCTGCTTATTGTTCTTAAAAAATAGAAGGAGCCTCTTGTATATAGGTGTATAGTCAACCTTCTTTGTGTAGTTTCCTTCTTTTTTTCTTCAGAGCAGCTGCTCAGTTTGGAAAAGGTTGTTTGTAAAGTAATATTTGTGATGTGCTTAGAAATCTTAAATTCACTTCATCTCTTCATCACTTGGTTTCTCCTTGTCAGTTCCCAGCTAGCCACAAAACAGACTTTTTTTACTGATGGGATTTGAAGACTTGATTGTTTGCTGCAATACCAGATTTTCTTTAACTCAGAGTTTTGCCTCTGAGCAAAGTACAAGCTTGCATTTGCGGCATAAATATGTCAGTTCAGATAATCAAGTCACAAGTGCTGATTTGTTCACCTCTGTGCCTAAAGGATAGCTTTCCATGGGGTAGCAAGGCAAAAATACCACGGGTAGTGGTTTTATTCCACTACAGTGAAGAAATGCATGCTGGAAATGTAGCTAGGTGTGTGTTGGTCAAAACTGTGGCTTGTAGGAATCACTTTTTGAAACAACGGTCTTTCCTGCCCTGTGCTTATTGCTTTGCTTTAAGGAAGACTGGAGACCAGGGAAACCAAGGTAATGGCCATAGTGAAGTAGAGGCTTATCCATGTTTTTTTTTACTTGCTGTGGCTGTGGTTGCCCTCCATCATCCTCAGTGGCTCAGGAGTGCTGTGGCTGGCTGGGTGTGGCAGCGCCAGCTCAACAGGAGCCCGCTCTGTTCCCACAAGGTGTCCGTGGAGGAGCAGCCCAGGTTCTGCACAGCATCCAAGTACACGGGTGGAACACGTGCCTGCCACTGCCCTGCTGGGGGACTGGTGCTGCCAGTCCTTCCCTTTTTGTGGCCTGCCTGTCACGTCACCACAAGTTTTGCATTGCTGTAGCTAACTGAGCTTTTGGGAGGATATTATATAATTGAGTTTCAGCTTGAATAATTCATATATACGCGCTGCTGAAACTTGAGAAATTCCGGGTGTTTCTTTGTATTTTTTTCAATTGCATCATGGAGTGACTGGCTTTTGATGAGTCTGTGTATTTTCAGCCAGCAGAAATTGTTTTTAAACAGTCTTTTAGACACTCATGTTAACAGCCACAAATTTAGCTGAAAATGTAAACCTGTCTTTAGGCAAGATTCTTACTGAAGTTAGGCGAAGTCTTTATAGGAACTTAGTTGTGTTGAAGCTCAGTCTTCTTTCTGTTGAGTTTCTTGGGTTTTTTTCGCTGAGCACTGAAGACTCCATTTGTAGTTTGGTCTAGTTTAGTAGAACCTACGTTTTTAAGGCTCTCTGGTGCAAAGCTGTGCTGTGTGGCTTAAAGAGGAAGTGTGCAAAGTACAGATTAGGAGCACATGAATAAAACATAGTGTTTTTTTCCAAAAAATCTCTTAATATGCAAAATATGTAAGGGAGAGTGGGAGAAGAGCACCTGATTGAAACTTCTTTACCACTCTTATAAAAGAATCCTTTTCTTTTTCATCTTGAGATATGACACCTAGCTTTAAGTGTCTGTTAATTATATATTTTCATTACTTGCTTATAGAAGTTTGCCAGGGGTCTGTCTGCCTTAATGCTTTGTAGCATTATGTGTTAAAAGCTCTGATTTAATTGCCATTATGAATTTGGATCATGCAACATCTCCCAGTATCTGTCAGTTTTACTGCCAGTCTGTGCTGATGCACAGCAATTAATGTGATTGCATTAATATGCACTAAATCAGGTCTTATCTTTTCCATGGAATAATGGTTGTGGGGTCTTCAACTTCTCCATTTCTTGACAGAGCTGTGCGAAGGCCCTTTTTTTTTAATAAAGGACCTAAACTATATAATCTTTATTCTTCTTTTCAGTCAGGCAAGATGGAGTATTTTGATTTAAAAAACATATTGTCATCCTGTGAGGCTTTGTTCAATGGGCCTGTGGTTCGTTCAGTTTTGCAGTGAATTGCTGGTCCATGGGATGGTCTTAGTGTTTGTAGGTTTCCTGTTGCTATTTTCAGTGGGGAGTTTTGGTTATATCTTCTGCTGTCATCCAGGAGCCCAAGATAAAGCTGAATCTCTCACCTGCACTGCAGATAATCAAGTCACAAGTGCTGATTTGTTCACCTCTGTGCCTAAAGGATAGCTTTCCATGGGGTAGCAAGGCAAAAATACCACGGGTAGTGGTTTTATTCCACTACAGTGAAGAAATGCATGCTGGAAATGTAGCTAGGTGTGTGTTGGTCAAAACTGTGGCTTTCGTGTGACACTTTTTGAAACAACGGTCTTTCCTGCCCTGTGCTTATTGCTTTGCTTTAAGGAAGACTGGAGACCAGGGAAACCAAGGTAATGGCCATAGTGAAGTAGAGGCTTATCCATGTTTTTTTTTACTTGCTGTGGCTGTGGTTGCCCTCCATCATCCTCAGTGGCTCAGGAGTGCTGTGGCTGGCTGGGTGTGGGTTCAGGTCAACAGGAGCCCGCTCTGTTCCCACAAGGTGTCCGTGGAGGAGCAGCCCAGGTTCTGCACAGCATCCAAGTACACGGGTGGAACACGTGCCTGCCACTGCCCTGCTGGGGGACTGGTGCTGCCAGTCCTTCCCTTTTTGTGGCCTGCCTGTCACGTCACCACAAGTTTTGCATTGCTGTAGCTAACTGAGCTTTTGGGAGGATATTATATAATTGAGTTTCAGCTTGAATAATTCATATATACGCGCTGCTGAAACTTGAGAAATTCCGGGTGTTTCTTTGTATTTTTTTCAATTGCATCATGGAGTGACTGGCTTTTGATGAGTCTGTGTATTTTCAGCCAGCAGAAATTGTTTTTAAACAGTCTTTTAGACACTCATGTTAACAGCCACAAATTTAGCTGAAAATGTAAACCTGTCTTTAGGCAAGATTCTTACTGAAGTTAGGCGAAGTCTTTATAGGAACTTAGTTGTGTTGAAGCTCAGTCTTCTTTCTGTTGAGTTTCTTGGGTTTTTTTCGCTGAGCACTGAAGACTCCATTTGTAGTTTGGTCTAGTTTAGTAGAACCTACGTTTTTAAGGCTCTCTGGTGCAAAGCTGTGCTGTGTGGCTTAAAGAGGAAGTGTGCAAAGTACAGATTAGGAGCACATGAATAAAACATAGTGTTTTTTTCCAAAAAATCTCTTAATATGCAAAATATGTAAGGGAGAGTGGGAGAAGAGCACCTGATTGAAACTTCTTTACCACTCTTATAAAAGAATCCTTTTCTTTTTCATCTTGAGATATGACACCTAGCTTTAAGTGTCTGTTAATTATATATTTTCATTACTTGCTTATAGAAGTTTGCCAGGGGTCTGTCTGCCTTAATGCTTTGTAGCATTATGTGTTAAAAGCTCTGATTTAATTGCCATTATGAATTTGGATCATGCAACATCTCCCAGTATCTGTCAGTTTTACTGCCAGTCTGTGCTGATGCACAGCAATTAATGTGATTGCATTAATATGCACTAAATCAGGTCTTATCTTTTCCATGGAATAATGGTTGTGGGGTCTTCAACTTCTCCATTTCTTGACAGAGCTGTGCGAAGGCCCTTTTTTTTTAATAAAGGACCTAAACTATATAATCTTTATTCTTCTTTTCAGTCAGGCAAGATGGAGTATTTTGATTTAAAAAACATATTGTCATCCTGTGAGGCTTTGTTCAATGGGCCTGTGGTTCGTTCAGTTTTGCAGTGAATTGCTGGTCCATGGGATGGTCTTAGTGTTTGTAGGTTTCCTGTTGCTATTTTCAGTGGGGAGTTTTGGTTATATCTTCTGCTGTCATCCAGGAGCCCAAGATAAAGCTGAATCTCTCACCTGCACTGAATTCACAAGCAGCTGCTTTCATCCAGCTCAGCAGGGCTGTGAAACCTCGTGGAGCAATAGCTGCTTGCCTGTGGCCCCCTGTGAGTGGAGGGGGAAGGCTGCTCAGTGGTGCAGGAGAGCCCTGTCCCTTCTCGCACTCAGGTCTCGCGGATGCGCCGGACGCTCTGTGCCCGCCTGGTGCCTGCCCTGCCCCGTGCCAGCCTGCCTGCCCTGCTGCTGTAACTGCTGCACTCCCTCCTGCCTCTGCCTCTGCCACCTGCAGGGGCTCCCATGTCCCGCCATGGATGATGACAGCCAGGATGAGCTGATCAACAGGAACGCTGCTCTGGGAAAGGGCAAGAGGCAGTGTCTGGCCCTCCTCAGCGAAACAGGTAAATGGGGCTCTCTGAGTGTGCACCTTTCTGCTTTGAGGTTGTAGAACCTATTGATTTACCCTCAGAGGGCTGGTAAAGATCTATTTGTGACCGTTTGTCACCTCTTTCCCATGACAGTTTTTTCGTTGTGCTTCACTTCATTGCTTGTGTGTGTATCAGACTGCTGGCATGCTTCCCTGGAGTTTCTCCAGATGGGCAGCTTTGATACCACTGCAGAAATGTGGGAGTTCACTTCATCCATAATGGCCTGATAAGGGGCTGTTCTGCTTGTCCATCTGCATCAAATAAGTATTTTTTCTACTCATCTCTTCTGTTCTCTTTTTAAGAAAGCAATGGTGGAAATAGCTGGGATTCAGAAGATGATACTGGTAGTGAAGAGGAAGATAATGACACTGAGGAAGAGGGAGGTGGGGAGGACAAGGAAGAAAGTGAAGATGAAGAAACAGAAGGTAAGGTCTGTTCATGTGCCTTAACGGGCATCTTGTAATAACTGAGAAAGAGCGAGATGAAAGCTGTTCTTCCAGAAACTAACAATGAAATATAAATCCACAGATGCTGCTCTGTCAGGCTGATGCCAAAATCCTACTGTAATAAGCAAACAAATAATAGTGCCCAATTTCTAAGCTTTTAAAGCATTTGCACGTTTGAAGATTATCTGCTGTCTGTCCAAAGCAGTGGACTTGTAGTCAGCAGGAGTGAACTCTGCCCCAGCATGAAGAAGAAAAAAAGTCAAAGTTGCAGCAATGGTTCATGCTTTTTTTTCACTTATGAAAAGCATGTTTGTTAGTTTGCTTTGGCATGGGGCTCTAAAGTGAATACTGTGGTGGGGAGTTCTGGAAATAAATTATTATTGCTGTAATACCTAGGGAGAATGGAAGATGACGTGACTAATTTTTTTTGAAAAAAGAGTGAATGTTATTTGAATTTGTTAATTTTACTGAAAACGTACTCTGGAGATACATGGAGATACATGTACTTCTGAAACTGCTACTCTCAAATTAATATTTGGATAGACAAAAATAGATTTTTATCAGCTCTAAAGCTTGTTGAGAAGGCAAGAGCACAGTTTTCCGAGTTACTAGTTAGACTGATGTAAACACAGACTAAAAAATTGATACCAGGTGCCAAAAAGCTTTATTAATCCATCATTCAGAGTATTGTTTGTTATGTCCAGACAGGAGAATTCAGTAGAAAAGACAAGGGTCCCATTCTTGTTAAAAAAAGCAGCCCAACGACAGCCATCCCCAGTCCTCCCTCAAAGTGAGTTGGGTTTTAGGTACTTTTTGTTGCTTCTTGAAAATACTAGCTTCATTCTCAGGTTTTAGGGAAAGCCTAACACATCTTTGTATTTTGTACTAAAAATAAAAATACCTTTCAACAATATGTGCTGGGTGTTTAATTTTGCTCAAAATCAAGCTTCTTTAAGTGGTCTCTAAGGCACTTAGATCCCTTGGCTCAGAAAATCATATTTTACTGGTGAAATCTTTCATTTGCTGTTCTGCAGTAGAGTGTGTTGCTGCTGCTTTTCTTCTGGAATGTCTCTTAAAAAAACAAAAATTGCGTACATGGTAACTTTCTTATAACTTTATTTTTTAACTTCATTGTTCAGTGGTAGCCTAACCTGTCTTAACTGTCTTGTTTAGATAATCTTTTGCTTTTCTGGTGTCTATGCTTTTAATCTCTTGCAAGACTACTTACATTATCAGGCTTTATTTTTCACCAGAGTAATCCATTGCTTTTTAGTGAAGGGATTTAGGAAGCAAGAAAACAGCAAAAATTATTGCCTTAAACTGGGGAGACTGTGCTTGACCCCTGCAGCCCCATAAAATAAGCTTACTTGGCATTTTCTGTGAACTGGACCCCTGTCCTGCCCACCCCCTCTGCCGCCATTGCTGAAGCCCTGCAGCCCATACAAGCTGTTTTTTATCTCTCACTTCTTAAGATTGCGAAGATGATGAGGAGGAGGGAGAAGAGGAGGAAGACTGTGAAGCCACTATGGAAGGAATGGCTGATTCTCTGAAATCAGAGCCACACTTGAACGGAGTGAGCCTCTCCTCTGATGAGGATGGTGAAAACTGCCCCATTTGCCTCAACACATTTAGGGATCAGGCGGTTGGGACTCCTGAGAACTGCTCCCATTACTTCTGCTTGGACTGCATTGTGGAGTGGTCTAAGGTGAGCTGTTCTGTCTGTGATGTCCTGTGGCCTTCTGGTGTGCTCTGCCCTATCCCCTGTGATCATGCTGTTCTGCTATAATGAGAACAAAACACTGTAATATTGCTATTTGCTTTCTTAAGCTTTTTTAAACAGACTTGGGTTACTGCTCTGTTTGGCAGGATTCATGTTTGTAGTTTGGATCTGTTTTTCTTGTACCTATCCTGATTTGTTCTGTTGTCTGCAAGCTGTAAGGTCATAAGCAAGTGTGTTTGTGGGCATCTGCAGTTCTTTTGTTTTTTCAAGTTGAGGTACTAATTTTTCTCTGTGCTTGAATATAGCTGCATATCTGTCTTTATATTTTCTTGAATTCCGTATTGTGACCATTGGATTTGGATCTGTTGTAACCCTGAACATCTAAGCATAGAAAAGATGTAAAAGAATACTGACAATCAGGAGCTTACTGTGAATTCAGTTTTCAGTCAGAGTTCCTTGCCACCTGTCTAGTTGCCATAGTCATAATCCAGGGTGATAATTACAAAAAAACTTACACTGCATGCAGAAGTAGCAGTGGTGATTAAGTTTTTAAAAAGCAAATGAATCGCTCTTACTGAATATGTTTTTAAACCATTTCTAGTTGCTCATTTGTCCAAAGGAAAGTAAATGCCTTAAAACATGAGCACTATTTCAAGGCAGTGTTGGGAAGAACTTTGTTGCTTTGATAATTGAGTAATAATTAAATTGCTTCAGTAAAAATGCATGTTTAATAGAACATGTTGTTTGTAAACCAGATAAGTCAGTTTTAAGTACTTAAAATGTCAAGATCAATAGCTGTTAAAACGACTACTACATTAATTTAATGCTTATTAGATTAATAATTTAAGATTACTTTTAAAATTTTGAATAAAGTGATGCACTTATTAACTGTATTGGGAATTTTTTGTCCTAGAATGCAAACTCTTGTCCAGTGGATCGAATCCTCTTTAATTACATTAACATTCGGGCACGTTTTGGTGGTAAAATCTTAAAAAAGGTAAGCCTTTACTGTAGCAAACAACCAGCCCATTTGGCACAACATTGTTATTCAAAAGTTTACACTTCTAGGCTCTTTATGTAATGCTTGCTATCTGAACGAATTATTTTTTTCTTATTTTGAATTTGCCTTTTAAGGAGCTGTGACATTTTTTTTTCCTCCTTAACCTTACTTTCTGCAATACTGTGTTGTGGCATCATTTGTGGTGGTAGAAAAAGGGTGTTTTTTGTAACTGCCTGTTTTGTATAATGGACATTTGACTGAAAACTGTTCTGCATTAATAACCCTGTCTGCGTGTGGAAAGTGCCTTGTATTCTTCAAGTGCTGTTATAGGATGAATAGGAATAATCTGGACTCTCCATGATCCCTTCCTTATGTCCTGCTGCCAGCAATGCTGTGTAGCACTTGGGTTTGAAGGGGGAGAGAGGCACAAGGCAGTAGGAGAGCCCTGAAGGGCGCTGGTTGAGTGTGCCAGTCGTTGCTCTCAAAAGAACATTAAAGAGTTGTCACTGCTCTTAATTGATACCAGGAGGCTGTTGGTTTCTCGGGGACATTTAGGGGTTTGAAGCTTTGTTTTCATAAACTGATTGTTTATTATTGTTTGCATTTTAACAGAAGTGAGAGTTAACATTGAGGTAATAGGGGAGGCAGCAGTTTGCTCTCTTCTTTAGTCTCGTTTTTGGCATCTTTTTGTTTGTTTGACTACTTTTGATCTTATGTGTGGATTTTTGTTTTGCCTATTCTTAAAATGCAGTTTTCTACAGTCATTTGTGCCTGACAGTAGACAAGTCAAGTAGATGTTGTCAGGCATTTGATTGTGCCCTAGGTATGCTGAAAGAGCTAAGTGAAGGTTCAGGTGTGTAACAGCCATTTGGGTTCTTTCACTTGTAGATTTTGCTGCAGGTACTATTGTTAGTGTGACGATGGGTTTTAAAAAGTACCATGTTCTGCATAAACTGTGAATCCCTGTTTTATTTAGATTCCTGTTGAGAACACAAAAGCTCAGGGCACTGATGGAGAGGATGATCCAACCTTCTGTGAGGTTTGTGGCAGGAGTGACCGCGAGGATCGCCTGCTGCTCTGTGATGGCTGCGACGCAGGGTAAGAGGCTGAAATGAATGGAGCACCTGCATGATTGCTTGTGACCAGAGTGTGGTCCACAGGCACTGTCTGGTATGCAGGCTGCCCCTTGCTGCTCTCTTCAGGCTCACCATGTGGCCAGCCATGTATCCATGTGTTCTAGTGCAGACATCCATCCCCATGATGTGATGGATCCTTTCCTGGTCATTTAGCAATGTATGTGTGGAGAGCCCTGCACGCATCAAGGCTACAGGGCACCAGAACAGATGACCACACCTTCAGGTGATGGTGTTTATGCTCATCCATGCAACATCTGGGTGTGTGAAGGGTAGAACCTTACATCTTTTATATCTCCTTGAGGAGAGGATGCATGACGTGTCCCAAGTGACTGGGTATCAGCACTGTGCAGGAGAAGTGCTTAAGATCCACAGTTTTGGGAAATGTTGAGAATTTTCTTTACAGCCACAGCTCTTAAATGATTCTCTTACTCTTGCTTACTACTGTTTCTGCCCCCTCCTTGATTAATAAAATTAATGTTTAAGTAGAGTCGTGAATATACTTGAATACAACTCTGGCCCTGCAGTTTTCTGCTAGAATTTAAAGCCCTTGGGCTGCTTAATCAGTCTTCCAGCTTTGTGAGTTTAAAGATGTCAGAAGTTACCCACTGAACAGAGAGAGATGCTAGTAATGACTATGTAAAATAACTTTTCAAAAATTACTTCTACCAAGGTAACTAGACATCTGGTAAGTCTAGTTTTTCCTTTGTGTTCTATGTCCATACCCACTGATACCCTGTCCATACACACATATACACTGATTCATCTTCTGGGAAAAAGACAACATCAGGAACAGTAAAGATTGTTGAGGGTATCATCAGAACACTGAGTTTGAAATATTAAGCCAAAACAGTATTTCATTCACGTCTCATATTCAAGTTCTTTCTGAATTTCCATAAACCTGTCTCAACTCAGGATATTGCTTCAGATTTTACTTTGTGATCTCCCTACAGTTACTATAATTTTTTAAATGTATAGTTATTTCTAGTTTGATACTAGGTGTTTGATTTTTGTTTCCTTTTCCTAAAGTAAGTTCTTTATATATGCTTGATCTCTAGAGTTAGCAGTTCCAGAAGCACTTCCTGATAAAAGAACTTGCAGTCTTTACTAGCTCTCGATGGCTGAGATTAACTCTAGAAAAATGTAGAATAGTTGCTTCAAATGCTCATAAGTACAATCACTGTTAACACTGTTGGTTCTGAGGAAGCTGATGATGTTTCCTGGTGCCTGTCTCCCCAGCACCTCTGTACTTCTCTTGCCACCATCAGTTTTGGCTCTGCACATTTCTTGCAGCTTGGGTTCAAATGGCAAGTGATTCACCACACAGTGAGGGGAAAACACTCAGTTTTCTGAGATTTTTCTGAGCCTAAAGTGATGAAAATACCATCTAGAACTGAAGACCCTTGTATAGCTATCAGGTAGCATTGTTTCTCTGCAGATTGGTAGAAGCAGATGCATGAACCATAGTTTCAGGCTTAAGAAAATGAGTCTGCCTTCTGTAGCACTGGATAGAGGTGAAATGCTGTCTTCCCTTGGTAAGGAGCATATTGTTTGATTTTCCTTTTTTTTTCCCTCGAGGTATCACATGGAATGCCTTAATCCTCCTCTGAGTGAAGTCCCTGTAGATGAATGGTTCTGCCCTGCCTGTGCCCCCATGGGTGCCAATGGTGCTGCAGGTAAGGGTTTTGTGGTAGCCACTCAAAGTAAATATTTTTCTCCCAAGTTAGATAATGTGAATCATGTGGTGTTTTGAAGACATGTTTAACCTCCTGGCTTTATCTGTTTCAAGTTGTTTTGATAAGCATTCTCTCTTGAACCTTAAGATTAGACTTGAACTCTTGACTGGTGAGAGGATCTTGTTTAAGAAGATTTTCATCTGCAGTTACAACCTGTGGAACTGCTTCTTGTAAGCATCCTTTAACCTTTCCAAGGCAATCCCAGCACCATAGTGTGACTGCACTGTGTTACATTGGAAAGAATTTATTAGTGTCCTGACCTCAGATTGCCAAGGTAGCAGCAATTTCTGTTACCTAGAAAAGTGTTATACTGTGATAACAGTCTGAAGCAATGGTGTCTGTGCTCTTTTCCTTTCGAGAGGGTAATGGCCGCCTGCGGAGGTGATTGGTTTAAGAAAGAGAATGCTGATTTTTTTTTTTGTCTGAAATTCTTCAAATTATTTCTCCTGTAGAAAGACAAGTAACCTCATCCTGTTCTCGTTGAAGATGCAGATCATGTCAGTGAGGAGGAGGTGGCTGCCCTGATGGCCGATGTTGTCCCCACCACCAGCAGGCTCCGCCCTCACGTGCGGACGCGGGCCATAGCCAGGACTCGGCAGAGCGAGCGCGTCCGTGCCACAGTGAACAGGAACCGCATCACCACGGCGCAGCAAATCCGGGTATCACGGGCACTCTGAGGGGCCTCTGCAAAGCCCTGGGCAAGGGTTACTGAAATAAGCCCCCGTTTCAGTAGCTCTGCTGGCTGTGTTGACTGTCCATAGCACAGTGGTTAGTAGTTGTGGAGCTCTTTTAATCTGAGACGTGCAACATGTGCAAGTGGAGTATGGCACATGACCAACATGCTCTATTTTGAAATGCTGCAGCAGCTTCCTCTCTTAGCCTGCATTTTTATCACCCCCTGGTGTGAGCAACATTTTATTTTTATTCCTAGTGGCTATTAATACAAAGTTTGTGTACCACTTCTGGTTTTTTAGCATGTTTATTTGACAGTTGTTTATTTTCTTCTGTCCTCCTACCTCCTTGCCCATAGCAGTAGAACATGTTGACTGCCTTCAGTCCAATTGAAGAGAAAAAATTTGCATTTTTAAGTTTCTGTGTTTGTGAAAATCAGTCCCTTGTTAGAAGAGGAAAAAAACAGATGTTAGTGTCCTCGATAATGTGGCCACATGAGTTCAAACACATTAACTGTACTAGAGAATCTATGCAGGAGAGTATCCCTAATACACAGGGTCCCTGTCTTACTGTATTAAATATAGTTTGAGATAGCTGCCATGAACTAAGATCCAGCTCGCCTTAAGTTTTTGTCCCATTTTCCCTTGATTTAAGGACTTCCCAGAAGGCTTTAGCAGTTGTTAAATTCATTATGTCCTCCTTAATGGAGATGATCTTATTTGACTGCCAAACCCCCACTGTCTCCAAACCCAGGTGTTTCAATTTTAACTTTAGAAGAGTTAATAAAATAGAAGAAGTTGATGAATTATTTGGATCATTGTTGTTAAGCAATTAAAGCTGAGTAGTCAGGGCTATATGTTGAAAAAAATAAAGAGAGGAAAGTGTTGTTTGAAGTGAAAGGCTCTGCAAGGTAACTGTTATTTTTCTTTCTTTCCCTGCTTGTTGTTTTAGAAGTAGTGTGGAGTCATTTCCTGTGGGTGAGAGGGGTGGTGCCTGGGGACTTTACTATTCCATGGTCGTGTAATCCTGGGAACCCAGCACTTCCCATTCAAGAGCTGTTCCTAGCTCCACTTCACAATGTGCAGGGATGGTTACAAACTGTGCCTAGAAAGGCACTGTTGTTTATTGCTTTTGTCTCTGAACAAAAGTGCATCTTATTTTGGCTCATACCTTGAGTTGACTGAAGCATAATTCCACTGTTTGAGGGAGTGTAAGTTGTCCTCCAAGCACAGTGAGAAGTTGGGAGCATGCATGTAACTCTGAAGGAGGCTGAACAACAAGATCCTTAATATGCCAGTCAGTAAATTTAAAAAGTGACATAATTGCTTAACTGGCAGCTTGGTGATGGGAGGGGTTTCCTCATTTGAATCTCAAATCCATTTTATAAGTAAAAGTTGCTGAGCTTTAGGTACCTGTATGGTGTAAGTTCTAATCCTCCCCACAGCACGTGCCGGGGTACCTGATGTCCTCTCTTCTGGATGAAACAATTGAGGCAGTGGTGGCAGGCCTGAACACAGCCATCTACCAGCGTCCTCTAGCACCACGCGCTCCCACCAGGCAGAAGAGGAAAACTGGTAAGGACATCAGGCACCTCAGGGGAGCCTGAATCCTGCAAAGTACATCAGCTGTATGCTGCCACACCTGCACAGCTGTGGAGGTATCCCACGTGCATTTTCTTCTTTCCCTGTACCCTCTCTGCCTAAAAGTGTCATGAAGGTTGTTTTTAACTGAATACTAAGGATGTCACTTTTCCTGCTGTGCTGTTGGTGGCATGCTGTATGTCTCTTTGAGCTGCTTTGTGTGTCATGGGGAGACAAGAAGGGGAGTACAGTGTAAAATACAGTACCAGCACTTAGCCAGGTCATTGGTTTTTGTCCCATCAGGAAGGCGGAAGAAAGCAGGAGGCAAAAAAAGAACTCAGAAGAAATCTGCTGCTGGGAAGAAGAGTTCAGGGGCACAGCTGAAGAGGCGCAAGCGTCTGACAAAGAAGAGAAGGGGGAAAAAGACGAGAGTAAGATCACGTGTGAGTGAGTTTCTGCCAGTCAGTGTCTGCCTTTTTCAGCCCTCTGTAAAAGCACTATAACATGGGGTTCAGCTGGAAGAAATGCCACCTTTCAGTGGTAGCAGGCATGTTTCTTTCTGGTGGGAGTCTGTGCAGGATGTGTCCATGGTACTCCAGAAAGATGCTGTATGTGAAAGTAAATAGCAACTTCCAGGCAGGCTTGCTGGCTATGCTGACATATCCTGTTACCTGGACTGTAGGGATCAGATTGTAAAGCATGTCCTGCAGGCTTTGTGTCCTGCCTTGCCATTCAGCTGTAGTGTTTACTTGGTACTGATGCAAGCTCAGTTAAAATTGCCAGCACCTATTCTTTGTAATAGGCTGTGGGTCTTTGTGGCTGTGTTGTTGCAAACCCAGCTTATTAGCTCTAAGAGCTCTCAAAATCCCTTTCAGTTGTGGGTAGTATTCTCTTATAAATTACTCTGCAGAATAGTCTGCACCAGCTTGATTCTTTTTCTCAGCTACTTTAACTAGAGTCTACACCTTAGAGCCAGAACTCCAGCATTTAATAAGGGACCAACAATTTTGAATTGACAATATTAAAGATTTTGAGAAGTTTAATTTATCTGGTCACTTGTATCTGATGCATGCAGTCTGTGTTTGAAGTGACATACAGGCCATAGTTACAAGTTTCATAAATGCTTTTAAACAAACACAGACAATAAATGCACACCACTTGTGCTGCTGATGGTAGAAACCTGATGACTGTACACAGCCTAAGTGAAGAATTTGGGCTGTAAACACAAATTTACCTGCCCTAACATAAAAATAACCCAATCTCTTTGTCTATGCAGGGAAAAAATGAGGTTACTACTCGCTCCCGTATTGCAAGAACCCTTGGTCTCAGTAAGCCTGTGCGTGGGGCCTCACTTCCTTCCATGTACAAACCAACTGAGCCCTCACTGGGGCTGATGAGAGCAGATATTGGTGCAGCTTCTCTCTCTGTGTTTGGAGATCCATATGAGTTGGATCCTTATGAAAGGTGAGAGATACCTGGATTGTGATCAGGGACCTGGTAATTAAACAGCTGTTGGGTTGTTTGTGCACACAGCTCCATGCAGAGTGTGAATCTCACATCTGAAGGCAGCTTTGGGTATACAGCCCATGGTAACACGTAATGGCCTGTTCTTTCTTTCCTTCTGGGCTGAGTTACTAAACTTGTAAGGAATCAGCCTCCTCTAAAGTGTTTTTCTGAAAAGCCTCCTGAAAACTCAGTAAGATCTATGGGGTTCTTGAAAGGTTAGAATCTGAAGGAGTCTGGTGCTAATCCGTTGCTTTTTATTTATTTAAAGTGAAGACAGCTGACCTATTTTGTATACAGTAAACACAAAATTAAATGGACCACTGGAATCCTCCATGTTTCTCCTTTTCTTATCTTCACTTTTCCAGACACTTCAAATTCAGGAGACATCCTACTATGCCATAATTCATGTCACTCATAAACTTTGAATTTTTGGGGAGAGGGCATCTGAAATTATTGTTGGTAAAATTTAGTTTTCCATTGAATACTTCTTTTTGATCCTTTCATAAAAGAAAATTGTCCATTTAACATTTTAGATAGGAAAATATACACTTTAGTCTCTGCTGTTTGAATCAAGCTGTTCTGTTTAGGCAGAACAGAAAATAAGTATATTGCACAAATATTTTTTAATATATCATGATAAAACATATGATACTCTCTAACTGTATCTGTCGTAGCGGTATCATCTCTTAGATGTGAAAAACATTTCAGACAATTTCAGGGTTCATGTTTTATCACAGTAATGAAGAGGTTCCAGCAAATCCAGATTCACCAGTGAGTGCCAAAAGGAGAGTTCTCTCCCAGTCAGCACTGAGGTCTCACCGTCCTGTAGCTAGACCCGTTTCTGTGGGACTTCCCAGGTAAAAGCCCATTCCTATTTTATTATTCTTAGTTGTCTAATGACCCTAACAGAAGAATAAACCTAGTGATCCTCTTTGTTTAACCCTTTTCTTACCCTGTCTTCTAAAAAGTGCATGTGTGTACATGCATGCCTGCACAATTTATTATAGATAAATTTATTTATTATAGATAAATAACCACATCAATTTGTGCAAGAATTCTTTTTATTTTGAACACATACACTCTTTCATCATACCTTTAACATTTCTGTTGAAATTTAAAATTCATATTTCCACCCTAATCCAACACTTCTTACTGTGTGTTTTGTGACTATTTATTAATCCCATTAGTATGTTTTAAATTCCAGTATCATTAACCTTTAAAAAACCACTTGCTTCTTTGAGAGGGCTGGGGAATCCAGTTGCATATCCTGAGGAGGTGAGGGCTGTACCCACCTCGCCCAGTTCTGCTGTTTGTTGGAGCTCAGAAAATTGAGGAGAAGCTTGCTTTGATCCTGCAGTTTAACAGTGGCTTTGCTGTGTGTTGCCAGGGAGCCCTGGCTGCCCCCCACTGGCAGCCACAGTGAATTTTCAGGGCTGAGGGGTAGGACACAGGGAATTGGGAGCATGATGAGAAGAAAAGGGATGAGGATAGTCACTGCAGCAGGTACCAGTAGAGTCACAGAAAACTGCAAGGCTGAGTGAGCTGAAGAGAAATTAAGGGAGCTCAGCTTAAGTGGTTAAAGGTGTGAAAGGGTTACATAGCTGCCCTCTAATGCATCTCACTTACAGTGAAGGTTGGTTTCTCAGGATTAAGGTAGTCTGTTTCTGTGATAACTTATTTTCAGTCCTGAAGGGAGCCTTTCAAGAAGCTTTCCATGTCCTCAGAGTTATTTGAGCAGCATATTGATTAGAAGATAGAACTCTTTCACTGATACTCAGCTCTTCTAAAGGCTCCATTGGTCTGGGCTACACTGAGTTTCCTGGTCTGGCCTCAGCAGCTTATTCATTTAGTGTTCCCATTTTGCCTCTCTGTTATATGTTATTACAGGTGTTTGGTGTACATTATTTTAATAAAGTTTGCTTTGTTGTCATACAGAAATGAAATTTAGCTCCCTCAAAGAGCTGGGTCCCTTTGGAAGTTTTTTAGCAAACTCAAACAAAACAACTCCCCAAATCCCATCAACACAAAAGCAAAGAGAGAAAAGCTGAAATACCAGAAACACCTTATCAGTCCATATTTCAAGAACTGACAACTTAAACCATCTTCATAAGATTGAGCAAAGCACAAAGGGGAGTGTTTGTGCTGTCCCATGTGTGGGAGCATTGCACTTGGGTTTCAGTGTAATTTCTCTATGCCATGCTCTTAGCTACCCCCCCAGTGGCACCTTGTGGTTAAACACTGGTTCAAGCTCTGTCCTTTTTTTTTAGTTCTAAGTGTAGGCCTGAGGAATACATTTGTGTTTGTGATTTAGTGGGGGCAAGAGAGGCAGCTAGGATAGAAATAGCTCTGAAGTGGTAATCAGTGCTTTAAACTCCAAAAATGCATTTTAAATGCACTGGAAAGTTAGTCTTGATATACAACACAGTGAGCACCAGCATTTGCTAACCAAAAGTCTCAGATATGATTACTTTCTTATCTTGTGTTATTCCTGTGGGAAGTCAGTAAAAGCTTCACCTTCTGTTTGTCAGAGAAAGATGGGGACTGAATGACTCTAGTGAAGCCAAAACTACAAGTGAACTTCCCTGGCTGATCTCTGTTTATGCCCTTGACTTTGGTTTCTTTTTAATGTAATGTGTGTGTATAGAACAAGTGCTGTAAGGGTAAAGGAAATGTACCCCCTCTGAAATATGCAGAAGCAGCGTGCCTGCCTTGAGTCCTGATCAAGAAGCAGAAGCTGCTCCTGTGCCTGATCTGTTGGGAAGTATCCTGTCTGGACAGAGCCTTCTCATGATGAGCAGTTCAGATGTGGTCATCAACAGAGATGGTTCACTGACAGCAAAGAAGGAAGGTAAGGACTTGGCACGTCATAGTGCTATTTGCCTCATTGTTTCATCCATATCTGCCCTGATCCTATAGGCTGCATAGCTTTAAGCTTAGGGATGCTCTTACTGAGCCTTGGAATATGGAGGATATATTCAGTAGCTGCCAGCAATAATCTGTTTTATAAGATGGATGTTCTGAAATAGTGTTGCGGGTCTGTGTTTAAATGAGACCTGAGATGATACTGGAGGATTTTATTTTAATGCATGGTTTTCTTCTTTCAAAAGAGCTGCACAGTGATTCCATGCTTTGCTTTGTTATAAAAAATGTAGGACGGGATAGACCAGAGTTATCTTAGGACCCAGATTTTCTGGCATGTGTCATGCACTGCTGCCATGCCTGTGATCTGTACTTCAGTTTGAAGAGCAGGATGAAGGACCTTAGCAAGAAATTTCTTTGCAAAAGTAGAGTTCTAAATATGTGCTATCGTCTCCAGCTGTGTCTTCCCTTGGCATGGCATTGCTAGAAAAGAATCTGTTCAAATTGAAACTTAGAGCTTTATTCTTAAAATAAGTACCTCTAACATCCTCTCTTATAGTCATTTCTGTCAATCAGCAGCTGCAGGATAATAAGCACTAATCAGGTGATATCTACAGAACAGAATCATTTTTTTCCTAAACATTAGTGTTTGCCTCAAATATGTGGTGTCTGGCACTAAACTGTGAGTATCTGACCGAAAGAACTGTTGGACTCCCTTATTACTGTGTGGCATGTCTGCAAACCACAGTGGAACTTAAAATAATTAGCTTAGTACTTCTGTTAACATTGGCAGAAAATGTCTGGATATGTCCTGAAAAGCTGAATTGTCTGTTTGTGTGCCATAGCTCCATTTCACAGAAAATCAGCCAGTGACTGCAGAGTGGAGGATGGTTCAGGGCATAACAGCCCCCCAAGTGCAGCGCTTTCAGGGACCACAGCAAGCAGCTCCATGGCCAGACCTTCCATCTCCTCGGGACTGGGTACTCGCTCCACACCCTTGTTCTCATCACCCTCACTGAGCAGGAGCGAGTCTGCAGCAAGCCCTGCACAGACTGCACCGGAAAAGGCAGCTGTAAAATCAGAATATTCAATGACACCCAGGTCTGTTCAGACTCAGAATACAGCGACTTTGAGCAGGCATGGCTCAAAGTTAGATGAAATACCCAGATTTAATGGAAAATCTAAAAACTTTGTACCAACTGATTCGTCTTCAAAGCCCCTGAGCTGTAACTTGAATTCTGGCTCAAAAGCTGTAACTGTGAGGCAGCCAGTAAAACCACCTTCCCAGAGAATTGACATCTTTGAGCTTCCCAGGATACCAAAGATTAAAAAAGAAACCAGCAGCAAGCAGGTGGAGCCAGAACCTGCAGGAAGCCAAAGCTGTAATATCCCCAGCTCCTGTATAACCCAGCTGACTGGCAAGGAGAGCACTAATCAGCCAGGAAAGGGTAGCAGGGTTGAAAGTCAGAAGTCAAATTCCAAGGAACCACAGCAACAGGCACATCCAAGCAGGGTGTCTTCCTCCCCCCATCCCAGCGGCTCTAGCAGTTCATTGCTGCTGGGCACTTCGAGGGGCAAAGGCTCAGGCTCTTTTGAGAGTTTTAAAATCAATATTCCTGGGAACACACGACATCCCAGCAAGCTGTCTAACCCAGGATTTTGTAATACCTTCCGCCCTGTGGACGATGAAGCACAGCGGAAGGAGAGTCCTTCACCACTTTTCTCAGTAAAGAAAAAGCAGGTCAAAAGTGAAATCTATGATCCCTTTGAGCCAACAGGATCGGACTCGAGTTCAGCAAACAGCAGTCCTGAAAGGCTTGGCTCAGGGATCCCACTAACTAATATCACCAGGACTATTTCCATTGAAAATCCCAAAGTTCAAACATTTCAAACTGTCCGTCGTTTCACCCCTTACAGGGTAGAAAATATATTTGGATCTGGGACTGACTCTGACGTGCCGTCTGGTAACACAGAGTCTCGTGATGAGGTGACAGTGGCAAGCAGGATTGTAGAACAGATCTCTGATACAGAGGAACGAGATAATGTGGATGAGGAAGATGTCCTGAGCAGTCCTTGCACTTCATCTGCTGTTAAGGAAATTTCTAATACAAAGTGTTTAAAGGAGGAAAGCAGAGAAGGACCCAATGTCTTCTTCAATGCTGAGGAATTGATTAGACCTAATATTAATGTGAAAATAGAACCAGATAGTCCCTCAAAGAGTGATGAGCAGCAGAAAGTCCAAAAGGTAGAACAAGCAGAGAGGCGATCACGTTCTAGATCCTGTTCAAACTCCAGCTCCCGAAGCAAGAAGAAGATGAAAAGGAAAAAAGCACTTGTCAAAGAGCATAAGAGATCACGTTCAGAGTCAAGAGACAGAGCACACTCAAGGGACCGAAGCTCCAGATCTACCTCTTGGTCAGGTGGGGAAGAGCACAGCAAAACACACACATTAAAATCCAAGAGCAGGAGGTCTTCTACTGACCGTTCTAGCAGTCACGAACGATCAAAAAAAAAGAAAACGAAGGATAAAACCAAGGATAAAAAGGCAAAAACTTCTTGTTCTAGGGACAGAAGGAAATCTAGGTCACGTTCAGGTAGTCCTGGAAGTACTTCTGATTTTTATGAAAATAGGAAAAAGAAAAGACGCTCTCGCTCGAGATCAAGGCGGAGGGACCGCTCCCGGTCTAACAGCGCTGAGAGGACTAAAAGGCGGAAGCACAGGAGGGACAAAAGCTATGAGAGGTACGATAAAGAAAGTAGTTTGAAGTCAAGGGACAGAAAGAGATCAAGATCCAGATCTCGGGAGAGGAGAAAGTGGAGGTCTCGGTCTCGGTCTGCGTCTCGATCATGGGAGCACAAAAGCAGCAAATCGAAGGAAAAAAGAGTGCGATCCCGATCACGTTCCAAAGAAAGGAAACACAGATCAAAAGAGACCTTGCTTTCTCCTGCACCAGAAAAGGATCAAAAACCTCCAGCTGAAAATGTGACCAGGTGTCTGGAGCCACCCCATTCTCTGAAACAAGAGCCGAAAGAGGAGCTAGTACTAGAAGGGCTTTCCATAACCATCCAACCAAATGTCAAACTTGAGGAAATACAGACGGAGACCCCAGTTCAGCTGAGAGAGGTCCAAGAAACTATAAAGGCAGAGCCCATCTGTCAGGAAGTGAGCAGTGAAACTGCATTCCCTGCACCAGAGATCACAAACGTTTGTGCCCCAATTGGCGATGTGGATTCTTTTGCTGAAACAGACTTAATGAATAGTACCGATGCAGCAGTGCTTGGTAGCTGTAGCAATACAAACCTAGAGATTACGGTTAAAATAGAAAATACTGCGTTATGTCCATCTCTGATAGAGCAACCCCCAAAGAAGGAAGTTATCATGCATGTTCCAGCTGAGGCTGCACCGATTCAAAGCTCATCCAAAAGCAAAGTTGCAGATTGTGTGAGGGAGGTTAAGGAGGAGTGCCTTGTCTCAAATGAAAATACAAGTGGTTTCATTAAGCCTGAACTGGAAGTGGTACCTCAGGGTCCTGCCTTGAAATCAAAAGCACCAGTGAAAAGAGTTACCTGGAATCTTCAAGAGGAGGAAAGTGGCACGTTGTCTGCTGGAAAAGCTCCAAGTAAGTTTCTTTTGGAAAACAGCAGTTGAAACAGGCTGTATAAGGCTTAGGGTTTTGGTGCCTGGCCAGAAGTGGTTGTAGTGTAAGAGCTCTGTCATCTGAGCTGGGATGATGCTGTGGTTTGCAATCCTGAGAGCTGGCATTTTGCACTGGTTGAAATCATGAGGTGAGTTGTGTTAATGAATTGGAGAGGACGTGCTGTCAGCACAGCTCAGCCAGTGGCAGCTTGTTCGCTCGTGAAGCGTGTGCAACAGCCCCATCTCTGAGCTGGCAGCCCATGTCCCACCTTTCTGCACTTAACTAGAATGCTTGCTTTGCCTTCAGACTTTATAAATGTTTCTCAAAGCCAAGGAGTATGACAGGTCTCTGTAGCTCACTCCTGTGAATGCTGCTAAACCAAAGCTGTCAGAAACAGTTTGGCTTGGGAACCTGTGCTGTTTGTGTTGACAGAGTTGCTTGTGTTTTCTTGTTGGTTACTCTCAACAGAGAACCCAGCAGAAAGCAATTGCTGAAGGGGATGAGAAGTTCTCTGTTATCAGAAGCTTTAAAGTACAAATGCTAAAAAAATCCTTTTGTTGTTAGTTTTGTTGTTAGATGCTTTTTATTTTAATTCTTAAAATAGAATTGGGTTTGAATCTTTGACCAATTATTTTGTTCTTTGTTAAGATGTTTTCTTTTCCTTGGGATATCTAGGGATGCCATTTTACAAACTGCAGCGAGCAAAAGAAGGGGCCTGGAAAGCAGAGGACTTGAACCAAACGTTAAATCAGGTGCAGTTAAATGAGCCTCCTCCAACCAATTATATGATTCCCGAGCCTATGTTTCCTGATCTAGATTCCTCTCAGGTTGGTTCCTATTCCAGCACCCACATGTCATGGAAGACATCCCATCTCATCTGTGCCCTCGTTGTGCAACACTCTCCTCTCATGGCAGTGTGCCTTCCTCTGTGTGTGGTACATTTCATGTAGCCTCTACACCTCAGCAATCTTCCTATCATTTAATCTCTCAGGTGCTCCTTACAGTTGAAGAAATGTATCATCTTTTAATTCTGCTCTGTACCTGCAGCTTCTGCTTTCAGCACTAGCTTGCAGAAGGACAGTGCTGCCTGAGAAACTGAGCTTCTTCCTGAGTGTGATGAGGCCGTAAATGTTGGCTTGGTAGCCTTGGTCTGAGCCATCAGTCTGTGCTGTCCACCAGCTAAAAGGGGACTGGGGCTGCTGGTAGCTGGTGGTGGATAAAGGTGCTCTGAAGACCCTGCTGTGATGCTGTGTGTTGTCAGCACAGGCCTTTACAGAGAGATGTCTGTTCCACAGGTGTACTGCCAGAACATCCCTCTGGCACCAGCCCTGCCCTCCAGCCTGCCCCCCTACGCCCCAGTGAGCCAGCCCACGGTTCAGTTCATCATGCAGGGCAGTCTTCCAGCTCTGGGCTGCGTGGCAGGACAGAGCCTCACCCCAGAGCCAGGCAGCCTGGCTACGGCATCTGAGCCAGGAATCCAAGCTGCTTCTGTTGGAAGTGCAGAGGAGAAGATCAAAGCACCCAAACCTCCAGTGGATAAAACAAAAAACGAGGAGGTGAGTGAATGCATAAAATTAATGAGCTGTTTATTTGAACTTTTTCATTTGGGAGATTTTTTGGCTTTCCATACTGTATGTTCCCAGCCCTGCTGGTTTTGGTGACTGACTGTGCTAACCGAAGAGCAGCAGGCAATCCTCTCTTTGAATTCATTTGGGAGTTATTTCATTTGAGGGTTCTGCTTTCTATTGGTTCATCTCAATAGGACAGAGAGGGATTAAAACATCTGAAATACTTTCTTAAAGTTCTGAAACTTTCTTATGTGAATATTTGGAGGGGACTTTCCAGAAACCACAATGTCCAAGTTTCTCTAAACACTTGGTTTTCTCGTTTCCCCTCCAGCTTTGAAATTAATGTCCATTCTCATAATAGTCCTATAAAGAGGTAGGGCTGTATTTTGTTCCTTATCAGCACTGAAAATGCAAAGACGGTAAAACAGTTTGGAGATCTTTCAGTGCAAGTCCCTTGCTGCTGAGTTTTAAGTTTGCTGTACAGACCATCTGCTCTAGGCACAGCGGATGCTAACACAAGAATGAAAACAACTTAGGCTGTTATTTTGCTTCATACCAGAAAACCAAACAGTAGGATGCATTTCACTCTGAGCCTCCAACTTGCTCAATTATGAGCAAGTTTTTATAAACTTGTTTTGGTGGCACCTGTAATCATTACTTCATAGGCAACTCTGCAATTTTCACATTGTCTTTAGAGTTATCTGAAGCCTTATATTCACAGTTGTGGTTTGCTGCTTTTAGAATCTGATGCCTTTTGTTGGATGTATGTTTAATTTAGAGCTTTTGGAAGGAAGGGAGGAGACCAAAAACAGGAAGTCCACATTGTAGTCACTTGCTTAAAACACATTCTTTAAGATACAGAATAAATGTTACATAAAGCAAAGGCTCCTCATAGCACAAACTGGTATTTGTTTCAAGACAGTAATTGACAGTAAAGGAAATCACTTTGAGGTGGTGATCACTTTGGGTTGTTAAAATTGTGAAATGAGAATTCTTGTTGTTTGAGCGTTTCTAAGAAAAACAGATTCAGAAACCATTCCCAAGACAGCACAAGGTAATGAAGTTCTCTTTCCTGTGCAGTACATGAAGAAGCTTCACATGCAAGAAAGGGCTGTGGAAGAAGTGAAACTTGCCATCAAACCTTTTTACCAGAAGAGGGAGATTACAAAGGAGGAGTACAAGAGCATCCTTCGGAAAGCAGTGCAAAAGGTGAGGGCCCAGTGAAAGGAAGTGGAGAGGAGGAGCTGGGCAGGACATTACATACGTGGCAGTACTTCAGATTGCACTTGCCGTTTCAGCAATTCCATGCCATAACTGGGCTAGCAGATCTTTGGACCCTGACTCATACTCTGCACTCCTGTGGTAAAGCAGTAGTTCCTTTAAGCCAGACTCTTTGGTGCCATTGATGAGAGCTGTCAGTCTGTTCCTTTTATGAGGTCATGTTTTCAGTGGACAAGAACATTGCTAAGCTTCAGTTGCATGAGCTGAAATGTTACATGTTATCTGCCCTGGGTGAGAATGGTCAAATCCCCCTCACTAGAACCGTCAGCCAGAATTCTAACTGTTTCTGATAAAGTGAGAAAATACTTTGTGCAATAGGTCCTTGAGCATCTGTGGTGTCCCTGAACCTTGAAAGAGGGTCTTGCAATTTTGCTGAGACTAGCTTTTGTCTCAAATCTTAGTGCTGAGTAGATCATGGCTACAAAAGATGCAGTCAGTGGTCAAGGCAGTTAATTGATACCTTAGAGAACTGTAATTTCTCCCTGCTCTGCATTCTTGCTGTCTATGAGAAATTCCATCATAAATAAAAATCCCCAAGGTAATGGCTGCAATTTCACATCTTCTGTGTGACCCATATGTTTGTGAAAGAGCTGAGCAGTGCCAATTGCTACTGAAGTTATTCTGAACTCCTCCCTGAAAGGAGATAAAGTAACTTCTGTAGGGTCTATTCTTTCTTCCCTGTCTCAAAATGTGTTCTCAAAACTGACATTCTTTTAATCTGAGCATTGCTTCTTCAAAAACATCCCAAAACTGGGATATCAACACTTCCTTGGTTACCACATGTTGTGTAAAACTGGATGGATGGGTGGAAAAGCCTGTAGTAAAAATGAGTCTTTTTGCTTTGACATGCCTCTGCCTTCAGTTGGTGCTCTGTAGATAAACTATGGGCCATTCCTGAAATGCTTGAAGGACATACTGCTCTTGTCTTTGTTTTCTGCTTTGTGTACCCTGCTGTGAACCTTGGGGGTCTGTGCAGGAATTGGCTCCCCTGGGCAGCTTAGGGCCTCTCTGCCACTTGCCTGAGCTGTCATTAACCAAGTGCCCTTTCTGATCCCCTGCAGATCTGCCACAGCAAAAGTGGAGAGATCAACCCTATGAAGGTGGCTAACCTGGTGAAGGCATATGTGGAAAAATACAAACATATGAGGAAACATAAGAAAACTGATGGTGAAGACACACGTGAAGTGGAAAACTGAGAGCAAGCCACAGCCAGCATGACTTGGACTGAACTTGTCCTAGCTGTGGACACTATGGGAATAACAGACCTGCAGTTGCATCCTATTGCAAGCAGAGTGCACAGAAACAAGATGATAATAGACTTTATCTATGGAACCTTCTCTTGAATTGTTTCCATATGGGAATGAATTTAGGATTTTTTTGGATTACCTACAGCTGTAGAACTAAATAACAATCAAATGCCTCAGACCAGCAGAGTAATTCGAGGGGAAACACAGAAGAGATTCATGTTTGGAACTCCCGGATTGCTGCAGTTTTCAGGGTTACTTGATCACATTTTTGGGCTGTGCATTTGTCTTGCTAAAGTTTGAAACTGGACACCACTTTTCATACAGTATATTGAGAGCTGTATACTGTTTCCCTTGTGTTTATTTATCAAAATATGGATTGTCTTTAGAAATTTCTGATTTAATACTTGAAATGTTGTATTTTTAGCCTGTTGGATGGTGAGCGAAGCTTTACTCGCTCTGGCATTTGGGGATTGCAGAAATGACCTAACCTTTATAAACTGACTTCAGAAACACTGCTCAAGCTGTGGTGTTTATTTACATTCTCTTGGAAGTACCTTGTTAGTGAAAAAAAATTAATTTTGGGGTGGGAGATTGTGTTGCACTTGTGTAAATAACGCACTGATGGCTGGTTTTGTGTCTGCCTTTCAGGAAAAGCAAAACAAAAAACAAGCATTGTCAATTTTCCGTAACAAGCCCGAAGGATAAGGTTGAACTGATGTACAAAGCAGAAATGTGACAGAGTTTATAAAGTTATTTTGAATGGGTTTTGTCCTGTAGCAGGTGTCATTTGTCTTGCATTTGCCTTTTGGCCTGGCTGTTGCCTGTAAACCTGCAGGCGTGGCTCTTGCATAAGGAATACTGTGTTTGTGGAAGAGAATTGCAGTTGGATTAGTAATTGTCCCTCCTCCTCTGCAGGAGAACTGCAGATTCCTATCAAGAATCAAAGGATTCCAGCACACATTCTGACTTCATCTCAATGGCTTTAGCAGAGCTCCTTGCCTGCAGGTACTGCAGAGCAGCAGGTCTCTTAAGTGACCATCTGAAATACAGATGGCCCTTAAATGATACAGAGCCCTTGAACCTGACTTGAATCATTCCCCATCAAATCCTGCTAGGGTGGAGATGTTTCACAGGTAAATTAAAGAGAAAACCAGTAAGCTGTAGCTCAGAAACTGGCTTTCCCTTCCCAGGAACTGGTTTGGATAAACAAAACAAGCCTATATACTAGTAGTATATGGACTGGCACAATGCTTCACTCCTGTCACTCACTGGGCTAGAGGAGTACTTATGGATGAATCCTGAGCATTTTGGAGTTAATCTTCATTGGTTCTGTATGCTTCCTCTATGGAAGTGCAGCCTGGATGGACCATAAGAAAGTGATAACTTTGGAGTTGCTTTGCAGATTTTTGGAAAAGACACAATACTGACTACAGAAGAACAGCTGGCAGAGAAGTTACAGTTTTCAAGCTAAACTCAGAATACATATGTGGAACATGGGTGTGGGCTTGTAAATACAAACACAGCTGATAGATTTCTTGAAAAATAAAAATTCAGAAACTTTAATGGCACTGTTAGCACAAGAATGAGAGAATGTGATCTAGTCGTGCATACATTTAGGCTGGAAATTGGACATCTCTGAATGTCTCAGAGGAGCAATTCTGCCATAACCTGTCTGTATACAGAATGAAAAAAGGTAGGTTGTGTGAAAAATAAGGCTTGACCAAACAATAGAAGCAACTACACTGTTTACCAGGAAGATAGTGTCAGTCTGTTTCATTCCTCAGGCTGTTTCACTGCTTTAAATTCTTGTTTAATGTTACCCTTGAACTGGCAGTAAAGATAACAGCCTGTTGCAGGATGTGTTAGGAATGCCTGCACTGTAAGGCCTGTTGAATTTGTTACCTCTGCACCTGCCATTGCCTAAGGAGTGCTGAGACTGAAAACTACACCTTCTGCATGAGCTTTCTACTGAAGTTACATGAACAAGAATACTGGTTCTTTCATTCTGTCTGCCATTAAAATAAAATTATCAAATTGTAAGCTGCCTCCTGGGAGAGGCAATGAGAAACATACCTGAAAATACCTCTTCTGGTGTGTTCTAGAAAACAGTATACTCTCTATACCGAGTATACTGCTTGGTTGGGTTTTTCCCCCTTTCTGGTTGGCCTTCTTGGATCAGATGCTGTTTAAGGGAAGGAATCTTATTTATTCAATACATGCAATAGTTTGGTAACAGTATAACCTCTTTTTAGTGTCCTTTCATTCCTGTGGAAGTGTGGTGATGCTAAAAGCTTGTTCAGCACAGGCAGGGAGGGATGCTGCACCAGGAATTTGACTCAGGACCTACTCTGCCACCATGGTTGTCCCATAGGTGACCTCCAGTACTGCTTTTGGGACATAACCCTGGCCCTGCCATCTGGCCAGAAATGTTCAGGTTCTTGAGAGCTGCTCTGAGGTTGGATGGAGAAAGAGAGGGTGGGGTTCTCTGGCCGAGCTCGGGGAGGCGGGAGCGGCACAAGAGGAGGAAGCGAAAGGGGGAGGCAAGCGCCTGGAGGATCCAGCTGGGGCCACGCTGCAGTCATGGCCCAGCCCAGAGCCTGTGAGTAGCTGCCCTGGCTCTTCACTGCTCAGTGGTGGTGGTGGGAGTTCTTTGGCTTGTCCCTGAGGGAGAGACTGGGCATGTGGGAGAGGGTGAAGGCTTGCTTTCCTGCTGGGCTTGGAGCATATCCCACGTTTCAGTGGTGATGCTGAGAAATGATGAGTCAGTCCTGAGCTGGGTGCATTGCATAAGGGGATGCCATGCTTGGCGTCATGGGAGGAAGTGAAAAAGGGAGAGGAAAGCAAATCTAACCATGTTTTGCTCTGGTATCGTGTGATCCCCATCCCATTGACGCTCTCCTCACCTGCAAACCTCTCTTCCCTAAACCCTCTCTGGGGACATTCTCAGCCATCACTGAGTCCCTGCCTGTGTTCCCTGTCTGTTGGGGAACCCCAGCATCCCTGCATTATTTCCCCAGTCTCTCAGGGCTGGGAGTATCCCTGCAGGGAATCACAGCATCATCTGGAGGCGGGAGGATGTGATAGAGGAAGTGTCTGAACTCGCTGGCCCTGGCCTCTGTGCATCCCCATAGCTGTGGTCGAGCTGTGAGTGGGCTGGGCGAGTTATTTGGGGAGCAGCTGTCCTGATGTCAGCTCTGCCCCTGCAGCCCACTGCTGGGATTAGAAAACCCAGTTTTGGGGTGGATGCATCTGTGGCTGGAGCTCTTGCAGGGCTCAAAGCGTGAGAGCAAATCTGTTAACATTGGGCTGCAGGTCAACATCTGGTGGGAACTGTTCCTGCATCTTCAGTCCCAGCCAAGATCCTCAGCTTCAGTTCCTCTCTTGAGAGGACACAGGAGCTGTTCAAGCAGTATTTGTGATTGCACGGTTCAACCAGCTCCTCTGCTTTTCCTTGCTGGCCAAAATTATCCCAAAGTCATGCAAAAAAAGAAAAAATGGTCTGCAATTCCAAAGGTCAAAGTCTCTTTTAACCACCTTCCCTGTCCCATGTGCCCAGGTCAGGAGCCGGAGGACAGATTGCATGAAGTGAATCTCTCTACCCAGAGGCTGCGTGTGCTCCCTCCCTCAGTCCTGAGCAATTCCACACTGGAGAGCCTTGACCTCGACAGGAACAAGCTCAGGAGCATCACTGGCATTTCTAAGCTTTGCAATCTCAAGAAGCTGATACTGTCCAAGAATGAGTTTGTGGACTTTCCCAATGAAATCCAGAGCCTGGTCTGTTTGGAGAGGCTTGAGCTGAATCAGAACCAAATCCGGATCATCCCAGAGGGGGTTTTCTCCCATCTCCCCAGGCTTAAGCACCTGCGGCTGAACAACAACCGTCTGTGTGCCCTCCCCAGGGACCTGGCAGCCTGTGGGGGCAGCCTCCAGTACCTGAACATCTCCAACAACTTGTTCCGCACCTTCCCGCAGCCTGTCCTGCAGCTGGCACGCTTACAGGAGCTCCATGTGCAGAACAACGCCCTTCGCCGGCTCCCCAGGGAGCTCTTCCAGGGACAGTCCCTGAAAATGTTTAAGGCCAGTGGGAACCCTCTCCGGGAGCCACCCAGTGAAGTGTGTGCTGGTGGCATTCGGCAGATCCACAATTACTTCAACCAGCTTCAGCATGGTTCGGGGCAGGAGGACAAGAGGGTCAAGACCATGTTCCTGGGGGCCTCGCTGGCAGGGAAGTCCACCATCTGCAGAAGCCTGAAGCAAGGGCGATCCAAACTGGTGCCCAAGGAAGAGCGAACAGTTGGGATAGAGATCAGTGAGTTCCAGATTGAGGACTTCACATTTCTCTTCTGGGACTTTGCTGGCCAGCTGGAATACTACATGACTCACCACGTGTTCATCACCCCACAGGCGCTTGTCATCCTCGTCATCAATCTTCACATGTAAGTGCTGAGCAGGTTTGGATTCCAGGTGGAGTGGGCAAACTAAAAAGGAGCTGGGGAAACTTTGGACTGCACAAATTCACACCATTTCCATTGGACATTGAGGCCTGGTCTTCTCACCATTGGCATAGATGGCTCTCCCTCTCCCCATTTTTGCAGATCAACCTTTTAATCCACCAGCTCTGTCATCGCCTTGCCAAAGGCTTCTGTTTGGAAGGGTTGAAATAAGCATCAACTCCTTATGTGACAGCTGAACCCCATCTAAGTGGACTTGCTTTCTGCAGGAAACAAATACCTGTGATCCCTCCTGTATCCTGTGGTGGTCCCTGAACATGGAGGGAGTATCAGGCTTGGGTTTGGTGCTACAGAGGGATGCTCTCGTTCACAGCACGGTTTTACTCTGCTATACCCCTTAGCTTAAGGATGGGGAACTGAAGGATGAGCTTGAATACAGCCCATGTCCGTAGGCTGCATCTCAGATTCTGAGATCTGAGCTCTTGTCCAGTGAGCTCCTGGGACAGCACAGTGTGTGGTCAGGCCTGTGCTGGTGGAAGCTGGCTGGAGATCCAGAGGGTGAGATGTAAATTTGGGATTTTCTTTTTCTCTCTTCCCCAGGTACCAAACTAATGACAAAACTTTCAAGGAACTCGTTGGTTTCTGGATCAACAACCTGTCCATGCGAGTCCCAAATTCAGTGGTGCTTCCTGTGGGAACCCATGTGGACTGCTGCCAGGAGCAGGAGGTAGCACAGAAGACACGTGACATCATGGCCAGGATCACAGCCATGCTGGCAGAGAGAAAAAGCAACCTTGCTCACTTCATCGACAACCTGGAGGGCAGTGAGGAGCCCAAGTTTTACGTGGACCAGTGGGAGAGGCTGAAGGAGATGGAGAGCTGCACATTAACCGTAGGGCTGAGATTATCCTGGGTTCTGACTGGCTGAGGTCACCCTGCTGTCTCTGGCAGCCCAGTGTGCTGCTGGCTAAGGGGACCTGGTGCAAATGCACCAGGCTGGGTGGGCATGGTAACCCCTGGCTGTGATCTGCAGGGTCCTTTCTCCTTGTAGGTGATGAGCATCTCCTTCTGTGGCTTCTAGCAAGTGCCTGAGGAGGAGTGTGAGGGGTGACCAGGTGATTTTCAGGAACTGCTGTAGAACAGAGGTGTGAAGGAAGTGCCTCTGAACTGAGCCAGTGGCTTCTCTCACTCTGGGTCACCTCATGGGCATTAGGTCCTTCCTTTACCTCACAGGCTAAAAAACTCCTCTGGATGTGCTTTTGTCAGGTATGTGCTTCCTCTTTTCCAGATCTTAAACTTAGTTGCTGTCAACTGCACGGATCAGCATGCCATCAGAAAGCTCGAGGCCACTATTTTGAAGCATGTGAGGAATGAGGAGCTCTTCCCGGAGGTTGTCCGAGTGCTGCCGCCCGTCTACAGGCAGGTGGAAGCGGCCATCGCGGATATTGCAGAGAGCGAGGAGGTGGCCGCCCACGGTGAGCGCTCTGTCACCTCTGCCACGCCTTTCTGGGAGGAGCTTCTGTCCCGGCCTGCGACAGGCTCTCTCCAGTGCTTTCCTGAATTGGGGATGGGCTCCCCAGTGCTTGCTGCACCCTCTGGCCTTGTTTATGTGGCAGTGGAGTCACTGCTCAAGACCTTGCAGTGTTCATACTGAGCACACCTCACAGGTCTGGTTTCTTGCTTCCCAGTGATGTTTTTTGTTCTCCCCTTTTCCCTGTAAAAGCAATTAAAAACATCTTTCAAGAAGGAGCTGCACAGCTTTAATGCAGCTATGTGGTTTTCAAATCTACATCCTGCTAACCTTATTTAATGGTCCCTACCCTTTCCTAGACCCTTTTTCCATGTGTCCTGTGACTTAGCAGAACCAGCAGGCAGCTCCAGCCCCTTGCTAATATACCTGCTTTAGGTATTAATTCCACCAGTTCCCAGTGACATCTCTGGCCCTTCTGGCCACTGTAAGATTAGAGAACGAGGAGCAAATGCTTTTCTTTTGTGGACATAAGTCAGATTTTGTTGCCTGTCTCTCTACATTGCTGAATGGCACTCTGAGGTTTAACTGGCAGTCTGAGGTTTTCTGGCTAGAAACAAACTTGCTTCCTCAAACAATAATAGAAAAAAAAAAAAACAGTATTAGCTTTGTTTTTCAGAAAGTCCTGGCAGGCTGTTCCAACTGCTGAGGCAAGGCAAAGTTGTGGGAGCTTCAGGGTGGCAGCTGGACAGCTGAGGAAAGGCAGAACATTTTTGGTCACAGTCACCAAGCACGCTGATCCCAGCTACTTCCCCAAGAATGGCATAGGTGACGTGGGTCTTTGGTGGCTCTCTGAAGCATCTGCCTTGGAATGCTGTGTCTGATAGATGCATGCTGATCTCCTGCATCTCCCTCTAGGCATGATGGACCTCCAGTACCTACTCAGCAAACTCTCCCAGCACAAGAACTTGGCCAGCCTGAGCAGAGAGCTCCTCCAGGACATCTTGCGGTACCTCCACCGCATTGGGCTCGTCGTGTGGTATGAGGAAATCAAGCACTTGGAAAGCACCGTCTTCCTCCAGCCTACATTTTTAATAACCATGTTCAAGGTGAGTGTGGGGATCAGGGCCATCTCTGTAGAGCCCAAGTTCTGCAGCTTTGCTGGGCTCCTCTCACTGCCACCTCGTCTCTCCTTCTCTTCCCATGCAGCTCCTGGTGCGGCACCAGCTCGTGCAGCAGCTGGAGAGCATCTCTGTGGAGACGCTGATTGGGGAGCACGCCACCATCAGAGACAGGGCCAACTGGGTGTGGACCTTCAAGTCCAAGGCAATGCTGTGCCACCAGGCTGTGCGTGCCTTGGTGAAGCACCAGCTCTGTTCGGAAGGCATGTGGGATGTCTTTGAGGAAATCATGGGACACAGGCCTCACAGAGGGAGAGGGAAGCTCTTCAGCCTCCTGGAGCACTTTGAGCTCTGCCTGGAGGTGAAGCACACTGGGGCACTCAACCCACAGGCCAGGGAGTTTGTGCCTGGGAAGCCATGGGAGACAACACAGAGCCAAGGCAAGTCCTGGTACTTGTTCCCAACCTATCTGAACCAGACAGAGGAAGTGTCTGAGGTCTGGGGAGGAGATCACCCCGAGGACCTCCACATCCGTGCCTACTTCTCACCCGAAATACCTGAGGGCTTCTTCCAGAGGTAAGCACTGGTTTCTGGCCATCAGTGAGGTGGGATTGAGTTTGCTCGGTGCAGTGCCAGGATGAGTCTCAGTGAGTCCTTGGCTCTTGAGACTGTGTCTGCTGAGGCCTGAGGCTGGGAGCCAAGATACCAGGCTGGCTTCTCAGCTGGTAGGGCCACACACGTGTAGGGCCCTGGGTGAACCCCTTGCGATGTTCACTGCCTGGATGTGAGCAAAGGCCACACTCCTTCTGGTTCCCCTTTCATCTCAAGGGGTGTTTGGCTAATCTGTGTCCATCCAGGCAGGCAGAGGTCTCAGTCATACCCAAGAATGTTCTAGTTTCTATGGGTGTTGGAAATATACCAGTTTTTGGAATGTCTCCTGGTTTTCTGGACTTGTATCTAGAGTTTTATCTGATGGTGTTGTGGTTAAACCCCAACTGGCAACCAAACACCACAGAGCCACTTGCTCGCTCTCCCCAGCTGGACTGGGGAGAGAATCAGAAAAGCAAGAAAACTCATGGGTTGAGATAAAGACAGTTTAATAGTTTAAATAAATTATAATAATAACAGTAATAGTGATAATAATATTGTAATGAAAAGGAAATCAGCAAAGAGAGAAATTAAACCCAAGAAGAAGAGGTGATGCAAATAAAAAACAATTGCTCAGCACTAGCCAACTCATGCCCAGCCTGTTCCCAAGGAATGGTCTCCCAGCCAGCTCTCCCCCAGGTTTATATGCTGAGTGTGATGCCACTGCATATGGGATATCCCTTTGGTCATTTGGGGTCAGCTCTCCTGGCTGTCCCCTCCCAGCCCCCTCGCTGGCAGGGCAGCCTGAGGACCTGAAAAATCCTTGACTTGATGTTAGTTGCTCAGCAGCAACTAAAACATCAGTGTGTTATCCACATCATTCTCATCCTAAATCTAAAGCACGGCACTGTACCAGCTATTAGGAAGAAAATTAACTCCACCCCAGACAAAACCAGGACAAGATGGCCAACTCTGGGAGGATCTCTTGCTTTAAGAGGCTGTTCTTGCTGCTTGAGCTTTCAGTAGGGAAAGGACCTCATTTGCTGTCTGTTCTTACTGAAACTTCGTTCATATTTTCAAGTCCATCCAGTTTTTCCAGCATTAGGGGTAAGCTAGGAGAAAAGTGATGAAAGCCATGGGCAATTTCCTTGCAGGTTCCTGGTGAAAGTTTGCTCCTTCTATTCCACACACTGGGTGGCCAAGGTGACCTGCCTGCTTGTATGCAATGGCAAACCTCTGCTGGTCAAAGAGAATAACCAGAGGGCCTACAGCTACCTGGAGCTCCGCAGCAGAAAGCCATCAGAAAGGACGGGTAAGATCCCTGATCCATATTTCATGACTCCCAACCCCATGTCTCTCCTTAGCTCTGCTCCTGCCACCTCCAACCCTATGGGAGGTGTCCCAAGAGGCCTCTGCCACATGCCCTAGTCTGGCCTGGGTCCATCAGCAGTCCACTTCCCCTTTCTCCATGGAATTCTGTTCAGGACTCCTCTAGAGGTATCACATGAAAGTGGAAAGCCAAGTTTTCATTCTCATCATGGAGCAAATGGGTTGAACTTCCCCAGAAGGCCCCAGCAGAGAACAGTCTAAGGCTGGATCTTCAAGTGATAACCAAAAGGGCCACCCAAGTTGGGAAGCTCTTCCAATGTATCATTAAATTCCTTATGGACGTTTGGTTAACTGGGGATGGAGCCAGTCTGACAGTTGAGGTGTGGGTTCTGTGGTCACAACAGAACCCTGGGCTGCTGTGGCTGGAGGCTGTAAGAAAGTGAGACATTCTCCTTTTTGCCTGGAAGGGTTCCAGTTTGCCTGGGATTTCCTCGTGGCAGTTGTGCTCATCACCCAGAAGCTCGCTGAGGAGTGGCCAGGGCTGCACGTGTGTGTGAAGTCTCCCTGCCGAACCTCCGGCTGTCCTGCAGAGTTCCTCTGGCCAGACATGGATGGCACAGGCGCCACGTACGTACACACTGTGCCCCCCCAGCAAGGGTGGGGCCCAGTGGTCACTACTGCAATGCTGGTGAGGCTGGTCAGCGTCTAAAAGCCACGTGAAATTAGTCATGAAACTCACCAGGCACCACAGTGCTCTTAGCAGCTCGTGTCCCATGTGGTGTTCACACTTACTGGTGTGGGAAATTGGAGCATGGGGGGAAAGGTGAAGAAGCTGAGACTCTGGGGCTCAGGCACATAATGCTCACTCTGGACATGTCCCTGTTTCATGAGGAACTGAAGGTGCTCAGGCACCTGGGAGGGCAACGGCTGTCCCACCAACAGCTGCACCTCAGGTCAGGGTGGGAAGAGCAAACCTATTCCATTGCCTTGGCATCACATTCCATGGGAAGTGCTGAGAGCAGCTCCTGCTCCTTCTTTCCTGGGCTTTTTCCTCCACAGGACAAAGGAAGATGTTAAAACCTGCGGGACATGCGGGCACCGCTTTGGTGCAGAGCTGCTCCTGCCCAAAGGTGAGCCCAGTGTCCCGAGTTTGTGCCACTGCTGTGCTCAGGGGAAAGAGGGCTGAGGGTTTCATGGGGCTAAGGGGCTAAGGGTGCCCCATTCCCACAGTACCCAGGGCACTGGAGGAGCCCCCAGCACAGCCCTCTGCTCACTATTACGTGACAAGCTACGGCACCACCACCTTTGGGCCCAGCAGCATCCAGGTCACTCGGCAGGTAAGGACACTGCTACCTCCCCTTGCCCAGGGACCAACAGTGATGGTCAGGCTCCTGAAATGAGGGGGTGCAGTTGCCTGCAGCCTGGGGAGGGCACACCCCATCTTCAGGCAGCCCTCTGGTTTCCACACTCCTCCCTGAGATACCACCCCCTCTGCACCTCTGAGCTGGTGGTCTGGGTGCTCCATGTTGTACTTACTGCCTTATTTTTCCAGAACATCTCCAGTGAGTAGCTCTGGGCAGTGCTCAATGAAGAATTACTTTTGTTTAGCCCAGGCCAAGCTGTCCTCAACACATTCTGCTTGTGAGTCATGTTTGAAGCCTTAATGCATGAAAATAAATGCATTGATAAATGCATTGATAAATGCATCCCTTCACACTGGGAAGTCACCTCATCCACTGAAATTTAAGGGGAAGAAGGTGCTGATAAAGCTCTCTGATACCAGCCCACCCCTGCCAGCAGGGACTTTGCAGAGACAAGGCTGGGCACGGGCTCCCATGGTTTTGGGGGTAGAAGGGAGTGGTGAAGATTTCAGACTGATAGCAGAGGCAGATATCCAGGCAAGAGAGAACTACATTTCTATATATATATTTTTTAACTTGGAAAAATTAAGAAAAGAAATCTGTAAATTATCACACTCCACAGAAACACACACTAGAAGCTGACAGAGAGGAAAAGCAATGTGTGAGCTTCAGGACTGGTCATTGAAATTGTCCTTGGGTTGAGGGGTGGTGGTTTGCAGAGCCTGGGATGCTCAGTGGTCCTGCGCCCGTGCCAGGGCCATGGGGAGCGGGGCAGGAGGGCTCAGCCCAGCTGCATGTTGCACTGCTCGATGAGCTCCATGAGGTCAAAGGAGTTGGAGAGCTGCAGGCTGATGGTGCGGCTGTCCAGGGAGGAGGCTCCCTCCTGCAGCACCTGCTCGTACCAGTACTCACAGAACTTGGGCACCAGCTGTAGCAGCAAAACATCAGGGTTAGGGGCAGCTGCCTCATATAGCTGCAAAAACCTGCATAGCCCTGTCCTCCTGAAGTGCAGGGAGGAGATGTCTGGGGCACCCTTTGTCTGCCCCAACCCCTGAGGGTCCCTGTCCCTGGGCAGCTGCCTTCCACACCATCCTGCCCAGACCCCAAGTGCTCTCTGGCCCATTCTCCACCCATGTTTTCTTCCCTGGTCTCCAAGGGTTCCCTCCCTGGTCATGCAGCCCCCCATGCCACGAAGAGTCCCCCTCCCTGTCACTTAATTCCCCCACCTCTCTCAGCCCCCAAGGTACCCCCTCCTTGGGTATCCAGATGTCCATCTGCCCCAGATCCCGAGAGCTCCCAAGTCTCCATCTCCACTGCACACAGAAGGCCTCCCTCCTTGTGCACCCAAGCACTCACCTCCCCTGGCCCCTGAGGCTCCCCCTGCCCAGTCCCTGAGGAAACTCCATCACCTCTCTATCAGCTAGGAGTCCCCATCCCTGAGCACCCAGGATCCCACCTGCCTCAGTCCCCAGGGGTCCCTCTTCAGGCACCCAGACCCTCCATCTCCCACCCAACTTGACCTTGAGGGTCCCCCTCCTCAGGCACCCAGAGTCCCAGGTCCCCTGGCCTCCATGAATCTCTCCCCTTCCCTGGGCAGCAGTGGGATAGGGTTTTGGCTACTGCACCTTGACCAGGATGAGCTTGGACTCCTTAGGCTTGGTCTTGGAGAAGGCCTGCCCAAAGCAGAGGTAGATGGTGAAGTCAGGGGATCGCCGCCTTTGGCCATTGCGGAAGTCCCTCAGCTCTGTGAGGCAAAACAGGGCTCAGTTTTGGGGTGAGCCTGGGGGCACAGAGGGGCTGGGAGGGTTTGGATGCTTGTAACATCCTGGGGCTGGCTCCCATGAGCCCCAAACGAGGCTGGGCAGAAAACAACACACGGGGAACTACGTGACACCCCTACTCACCTATGCAAAACTCATTGAAGTCAAAGATGGGCGTTTCCTGGTCCCGGCAGAGCAGGTTGGGTGGGGGCTCCTCGACCCCCTCGAGCTGCCGGGACAAGGCCCAGAACACCTTGCACTTCTCCCGGCGGGTGGCAAAGACCTTGTGGGCGCGATGTTCCAGCTGCAGCCCTGCCATGCCCAGCAGCTCCTCGGTGAAGCGCCCGT
>NW_005054312.1:8769412-8771269 GCF_000277835.1 Geospiza fortis
GGGCACGGGTACGTCAGCAGGCAGCGGCTGCCGCCCACCACCTCCCGGTGGAGCTCCTTCCCCCGGTAGTAGATGGTGATATCCAGGATGGACATGATGCCATCTGCACCAGGAAGTGATCAGCAGCCACATCCTCCAAACCGAAACGTTCCCCCTCCCCAAAGCAGCCCCCATGCATGTTTACTGTTAATTACTGTTAATTACTGTTAATAATAGTTTATAGCTATTAATAATTGATAACCCTCACCTGTGTTATCCATCAGCAGCCGTGGCTGTGGCACAGGGCTGGCGGCGGGCATGAACACCGTCGCCTCTGCCACGTACTGCATGGGGACCGTGCCCTCCGTCAGGTGGCACGGCGGTGGCATGGCCCCTGCAGCAGGAGAGGAGCAGCACTGTATCACCATTCCAGATGCCACCCTGGCCTGTTCCCACCCCACTATGGCATTCCCATAGCCAGGGCCAGATCCTGTCCCATGGCACCCACCTGTCTCCTCTGGTGGCATGAGGCCTGTTGGTTGGTAGGTGTCCAAGGTGGGCTGCTCCACTGCGGGCACCCATTGTGGAAATGTCGTGGGAGGGAAGCAGCTGTTTTGGCTGGTGTCTGCATAAGGCTGGAGCAGGGTGTCCTGGTGAGGCTGGAGCACAATGTCCTGGTGGGGAGTGTCCCCTGCAGGGAAATCACCTGTGGGAAGGTGCTGGGATCACTCACCCAGGCAGTCACGAACCCTGCATCCCGTGAGCAGAGCTGGTCTCACCTGCGGGCACCCAGGATGGGGCCAGTGAGCCAAGGTCACGGGGAGAGATGTCACACTGCTGCAACAGCTCCTCCAGAATCGAGAGTTCTGCAGGGTCGATGCTTCCTAAGGGGGAGCACAGTGGGTAGGATGTCTCACAGCCACAAAATCAGTCCCAGCTGAGCCTTGTGGGTGTCCTCCCCCAAAAAAAGGTTGTGGGACTAGTGCTTACCTGGGACAGCAATGGCTGAGGCCATGTCTTGGGGGTGGAGCTCCAGCTGGAAAGGGAAGGAGAATGTGATCTTACTGCTGTGGTTGCCAGGCACCCAGCCTGTCCCAGCCCACATTTTGGCCAGGTGCTGGGCTGCAGCCTGGGAGCAATGCTTGTTGAGTGGCAGCAGGAACCCCCCCAGCCTGCTGTGCCCACCCAGCTACCTGCAGCTGCTGTTGTGCTGCCTTCTGGTCCACCACAGGGTTAGGGATGTTGGAATCTCTGTCCTTGCCGTCCTGGAGGGTGGCTGAAAGGAGAGCACTAGGAATGGGAGGCCCTGAGATGGCCCAGCCCATCCAACACAGCCCCTCCATGGGGCGAGGCTCACCTGAGACAATGGAGAAGACCTTGTGGGGGTCATCACCACGCTTGGAATGGTCCTGTTCCAGCTTGAACAAGTGGGTGCTGCTCAGGGCACAGCGGAAGTTGGTCTTCCACTTGGCCGGGTCCTCAGAGCCTTCCTCATACCGCCCACTGACCTTTGCCCAGCCCTGGGGGTGCAGGGAGGGAACATGGGGTCCCTGGCTCCATGAGAAGGGAGGTTTCCAGGGATGACTGGTCTTTCCCCATCTCCCCAGCTCCCACCTTGAAGACCTCAGCTTGCTGCTGGTCACCATCCTATCCCACGCACCTTGAAGACCCTGAGGCTGCTGCTGGCGACCGCCACCCCGCCCACCTTGAGGATCTCCCCGTCCCTGCTGGCGACACTCATGCCACCCACCTTGAAGACCTCCAGGTCACTGCTGGTGATGTCCTTCCTGGCGTTGTGCTTCCAGGGGACGCGGAAGATGGTGTGGGCAGAGTCGATCCAGCGCAGCCCCCGGTAGCTCCCGCTGTTGATGGCGTTCA
>NW_005054312.1:8771537-8777323 GCF_000277835.1 Geospiza fortis
CCGCTGCGCGCCCCGCGCACGGCCCTGCCCGGAGTATGTGTAATTAAAATCCATAAACCGGACCTAAAGCTGAGCGTGGGAATCCCGCAGCGCGGGGCTCGGCCGCACCCGCTCCAGCCGGGGCTTCCCGGAGCTGGAAACCCCCGGGCCATGTCCAGATGTTTATTTTAATCCTTCTTCTCCCTACTGCTTTGGCTTGCACGCCAAGGCCGTGCTGCCAAAAATGACAAACCAACAAAGGCCGAAGTGCGAGCACCGAGGCAGAGGCGAAGCAGCCCATGGCCCCGACAGGAGGTGGGTCGAGGGTAGCAACAGCGACCGTCCGGCTCTTCCCTGAGCCCTTGGAGCTCTGTGGGGAGCAGCAAAAACAACCCAAACTCCCTGAGAGGTTTTTCCAGTTCCTTACCCAAGGACCAGGAAGGGGTGGAGGGGTCAGTGTGGCTGAAGCATGGGACTGCAGCCTTTTTCCCAATGTGCACCTTGTTTTTGAGGAAATTTCTTTTTCCAGGAACTCCCTACTGCCTACTAGGCACTCTACATGGTTTTTCAGAACACTGCCTGTTGTTTCCCAGGAAATCCCCCACTTCCTTCCTAAGAAGTCCCCCGTTGCTCTCCAGGAAATTTCCCAGTTGCTTTGCAAGCTATTTCCTCCTTGTTTCCTGGGAAATGTCTTCACTGCTTTCTAGAGTCCTCCATCCCTGTCTACGATTTTTCCCTCTGCTTAGAGGATGGATCTCCATTGCTTTCCTGGGAAATTTCCCCATGACTGTTACTCCCTGGTGAGAAGAAAGCTCATGTGTTTACAAATATTTGCTGGGTGAAGGTTGGATGTTAATGTTATTGAAATGGGTCCCAATGTCTCTGCTGACTTTGGGCAGCAGGTTTGTAGCAGAGTTCAGGCAGTTCTGCTCCTGAAACAGACAAGGGTCCGCACTGCCGGAGTTTCTGAACTTTAGGGTAAAATGGTAGGTTCAAGGCGGGATATGTGGGAGGTGGTTCTGGAAGGCTGAACCTTCCTGGTGCCTCAGCCAATGGGGAAAGGGAGAGGGCAACAGGCAGCCGGGAGTTCAGGATAAAAGGAGGGTGCACTCTTTGAAACCTCCAGAGAGAAAACACCACAGGTGTCTGCCCTGGTGGGGTTTCCCACTTTATTCGAATAAAGTTGAAGAACTCCTCTGCCTCCTTTTTGGACACAAACATCTGGTGTTTGTGGATTTTCCTCACACTGGGAAGCAAGAAATTATTTCCCAAGAAGTATCATTCATCCTCTCCAGGCAATTCCCCTTTTGCACCACCAATTCCTCCTTTGCATTCTGTGAAATTTCCCCTCTCGGAAATGTCACTGTTACTTTCTTACACAATGTCACTTCTGCTTTTCAGGAATTTCCCAGGTATTTGAGGGAATTTCCTCCTTGCTTTCATGGAATTTCCCTACTTTTATTTCTAGGCTATCCCCCCTATAGCCTTGTAGGAAATTCCCCCATTGCTTTCTAGAAATTTCCTGAGTATTCCCCCCTTTGTTTTCAATGACTTGCCCCTAGTTCTCACATGGAATTTCCTACATTGTTTTACAGAAATTGTCTTGTCCCCTTTGTTATCCAGGATATTCAGCTTTCTAGGATGGTTTCCTTTTGTGCTCCAGGAATTCTCCTCTTGGTTGCCAGGATTTTTCCTTTTATTTTGCAGGAATTTCCCCCCAGGGTTTTAGGAAATTTCATCTTTCTGTTGCATGAAATTCCACAAGCCAGAACTGGCTCGAGCACCTGAACCCAGGACAGGGGCATTGAGCAGATCCAGCAAAATGTATTTAAGGGCAGTGAACACCATGAAACCCAAAGAGGAGCCAGGAGAGCCAGCTCAGGGTGGGAGCAATGGACAAGGCTGACATGGGCAAGGTAAGGCTGGAAAGGGCCCAGGTGGGTGGAGGGACCCTCTGCCAGAGGAACAAGTGGGAAGAACAAGGAGTGGTGCTGGCTGCTGGCTCCTGCCCCAGGGACAAGCAGCACCTGCAGGGAGGGGAGCAGAGGCATGTTTATTTACTTTCATTCCTCAATGCTGCAATCAGTGCAGAGTGGTTTCAGTTAATAGGTGATTAATTCAATTGATGGGAATTCTCACATTTAATCTTTTTTTTTTTTTTGCAAGCAGGACCCTGCCTGCCTGGAGAGGGGGGTACCTGTCCTGCACAGCCACAGCTGTTATCCCCTGCCACCTGCCTAGGTCCTGCTGGCTCAGGGACATGTCCAGGAAGCTAAAAATCAGCGTCATTTAGGTCACCAGCTCCTGCACAGTGGAAGAAGAGCTGGAGATTTCAGGAGAAAGAGTCAGTTTTACAAAGAGGTTTTTAAAAGCATTCTGAAGGACAAGGAGAGCTTTCCCTGAATCTCAGCCCTTCACTGCACCAAATTTTCCTCCAAATTTAACCCCACCAGACAAACCTGCACCCCACACACATTCCTGTAGCCACAAGTCACCCATTTTCCAGGGACAATCCTTGCAGGAAGAAGGGCAAGCTGAAACCCCACGAGTTTTATCATCAAGGTCTCTTTTGGGGACCCTCCCTGTAAATCAAAAAGCAGCAAGGAATGGGGCACCTTAAAGAAAAAAATAAAATAAACCTTTCTCTTTTAATCCACCCAAGGGAAATCCAGAGCAAGAGCAGCATCACAGCACTACACATAGCACAGACATCTATCATTGCCTTTGCACAGATTCCTTCCCAGATACACGGAGAAGTCATTAAGAAAAAAGAAAAGAAAATTATTCACATATGCGAAGTGACAAGTAACAAATCAGCCACAGAACAACTTTTTCAAAGAGAAAAAGAATGCATCAAGGAAGAAGGCCCTCAACAATACACGTTTCACAAAAATCTAACCAAAGAACGTTGAAACAGAGGTGGTTTTCTTTTAAACATTAAAAACAAGGATATTTAAAAAATTAATTTAAATACACATTCAAAACACAAACACCAAGCAGGCGCCTGGAGAATAAAGCAACAAGAAGGAATGAAAAGTGAATTCAATCAGTTTAATTTCAACACCAAAGTTGGGTGGATCGCACCAAATGGAATAAATAACGGAGAAGATCACACTGGGTTGGTAGATCTCACACTTAAGATCATTTCAGCTAGAATTAATTACACAGCCCAAGAGAGTACTGAATGAGGAATTCCTCTGACAAGTGATATTAGCTGGGGCAGTGTCCCTTTGACAGAGCAGGCTGTAGGTGTGGATTTGCCCCCTGCCACCCACCACTGATCCCCACGCAGGGAGCAAACAGGCTGTTCTTGTGATGCACGGGACTCACCCCCTCCAGTGATGGACACACAAACAGCTCTCTGCTCAGAGAATGTCCACCCTCTGCCTCTTCCACACCCACTGGCTCCAGCCACACCCAAGGCAAACATCAGAGCACAACCAGACCTTGTGTTCTCACCTGGCAGGGTGAGCCCACAGGTGCAGCATTTCTACTGCTGCTTCATGGGCTTGGGCAGTGCCAGAACTGGAGCCAGTGCCTCCTTCCACACACCTGGGGTCAGGCTGGGAAAAAATCAGATCAGCTGATCTACACCTGCAGCCACAGCTTTATCACTCTAGGGGTGGGCAGACTCACGGAATGTAAGTGGCTTCTTTTTGTTTGGTTTTTCCTCCCCACAACCCTGAATAAAAAAAAAACAAAAACCAAAACCCAAACAGAAAAAACCTAAAAACAAACAAACAACCAAAAAAACCCCAAAATAAAACTAAAGAAAATCCCCACAAAACAGAACAACCCCCCCAAAAAACCAAACTAATAAAACAAAAACAAACTAAAAAAAAAAACCAAAACTAAAACAAAACAAAACAAAAAACCCCACCCTTAAACAAAAATAACTTGATCCCAAGTTCCTCTCCCTTCCGTGCCTGTAGCCAAGCAGGGAAGCACCTTTGGACATTCATGTGATCCCACAGACATGTTCCCTACAGAGCAAACACCTTATTTCCGCACCTCACCCAGATGTGCCTGTGACACCTAGTTAGGAGGGACATCCCTTTGTTTTAAAACAAAAATAATTACAAAATCAATAGGAACAGTCAGAATTCATTTAAGTCCAACTAGTTTTTAAAAAGGGAGAAGAGAGGACTGAAGGTTTCCAGGCCAAGGAACTTGCCAGAGCCAGCATCCCCCCCACCCTTGCCTCCAGCAGCAATGAGTTAAGCCCCCTTTGTGCAGCATTCACTCTTGACCCGAGGTCAGCAGAGCCGAGGAGGTGCTCAGGGGACACAGCTGCCCCTCCAGCTCCTCCTCAGATGGCTGGCAGCTCCAGGTAGAAAGGGAAACTGAGGTGGATGAGACTGAAGTTACTTCTTTCCCATCTCTCCTCCTCCCCAAGACTGAGAGGAGACTTCTGGGTCTGCACGCCCAGTCTGTGCTTACCAGTGTCCTTAAGAATGACAATTTAAAACCAAAAAGTGGGAAATTAAAAAGAGAGAGAGGTTGAGAGAGAGAGAGAGAGAGAGAGGGAGAGAGGAATAATTAAGTATTGTCCGTGGAAGGAGCAGGAGGGGCAGGTTCCAGAGGCGGCAGAGAAGGGACTCTCTCCCTCCCCAGTCTGCCCATGTGGGCCCCAGGTCCCTTGGCAGCCCTGCCGAAGCCTTTGTGCTGTTGCTGGGACATGGATGGACAGGGATGGCGAACACGGGGATGGATCCGGCGCTGCAGAGGGCGGGGGCACAGGCAGCCCCGCAGGGCTAGGCCCGGCGCTTGGGGAGCAGGTCCAGCAGGAACTCCGCGATGCCCACGAAGTACACGACTTGTGCAATGCCGAAGAGAGGAGCAATCACCAGGGCTCGGCAGTAGGCCCCTTTGAAGAAGGCCGTGGGCCCTTCCCTCTGCCAGATCTTCCTGGGGAGAAATGGCACAGACAAGTAAGTGTCCATCCCACCCCCCCACTGTGCCAGGAGAGCCCCTGGCCATGCCCTGCCTTTCTGCCTCCCTCCAGAGACTAAACCTGAGCAAGTTGCCTGGCACAGCCCCCATGGCAAATCACCCATCACTGCCCACGTGCTCTGCAAGTGGCCATGCAGACATCTGCCCCATCCCTGCATCTGGCTAGATGCAGGAGTGGCTGCCTCTGTCCAGAAGTACAGCTAGGACAACCCCATGCTTGCATCAAGAGATCCCACTGCTCAAAAGCTCCCTCAGCATGGGACAGAGACAGATGGCAACAGATTCTGGCTACCACTGGAATACAAAAGCAGAAAAGTTCCTTTGTGTTTTGAAGCAGCCAGACCATAGTTTAGCAAAGGATCTGAGGATAATTCAGCTGGGGGCAGCACACTCTGGCAGTGTTTCTGCAGACACTGTGCAGAGCAGTCCCAGGAGGGATATGAGACTCAATACTGTAGGATTTTCCAACAGTGGGGCCTTGAGACGGACTACAACATTGCCTCCCTTTGCAGAAATAAAATCTCAGTGTTATGACTACTGAGGTTTGGACAGAAGTATTTAAATATAACTGCTATATTTTTCTTGCTCAATATAGGAAGAAGTTCTCTTTAATAAAACTATATTTATACATCTACTCATATATCTATATATATCTCCAGATAGACAGATAGATTGATAAAAGCACAGGGACAGAGGGAACATGAAGCACAGCTTCTGGTTGGGTCTAGAAGCTGCACTGCCTGCCTGGCCAAACACCTGATGTGATGCCTCTGGTCCTGAGGAACCTTACTTGGTGCAGTCCAGGATCCCCGAGTAGGTGTCCTCATTGACTCCTCTCTGCAAGGACTGCAGCC
>NW_005054312.1:8777366-8779241 GCF_000277835.1 Geospiza fortis
TAGCAGGCAGGAGCCACCCTTAGAGTAATGTCTTTGAAATGGCCAAAACAAAATTACCTAGAATACAGACCATTTTCATACATTTATCAGGGAAAACAAACCCATTCCTTTACATATGGATAAAAGAAACACAAAGCCACTCAAAACCCAATCCCTCCCTCCCTGTGATCAAGGTTTCAAAAGCTGACTTAAGCTTTAAACCTTCCAAATCCAGATATGTCTCTGCAAAGTGGGAACTTATTTTCAAATGCTCATCTCCTTCAGGAAGAGGTATATAAAACACATAATTCTGCTCCTACATTTCTTCACATCTTGGAGCATGTGCAGTGTTGGGGAAAGAGCAATTACTTTCTGGTGTTTTTCACAGGAGAGAAACAAAGGTGGTATTTAAGGCAGATGCTGTGGAGCAGGAGAAAAGGCCACAGATCTGAGGCTTCCCCTGTTTGTCCCAGACAATTTTAAGTCTGCTTGGTCTGTATATTATTGCTCCACATGGAAATGTGCCTTTCCTGCCAAGAATATCTGAAATGAATGACACTCTCTTCCTGACACAGCTAGTAAGTGCTGCAAACCTGTGTGTAAGCTGTGGCCCAAGTTGTAGCACAGCTGAACTCAAACCATCAGAGCTGGAGGCAGCAGAGCTGTCCCTTTCTGTGTGCTCATGCTGCAAAAAGGCTGGCACAGTCATCCTCCTCCTCACCTGGCCCAGCCTGGGCCTCTGAGTTCTGTCACTTGGCACCAGGCCACCGGCACAGGCTGCTCAGGACTCACCATCACAAGGATTGACAGCCACTGCAGCTGTACTGCCAGCCACACATCCAGAGAGGAAGGACACGTAGAACGGAGCCTTGACATTGGGATCCTTCTGGCCCAGCTTGTTCAGGTTTGCAAACAGCGGGAAGTAAACAATGGAGAATGGGACATCCCTGCAGTGGGGCAGGAAAAAAGGAAGAAAAATCAAGGATGAGCGAAGTCAGCACAGGACACCAACGAACGGAGCAAAGGAAGGGCTGCAAGCATCACACATTGTCAGCACAACCACGTGTGCAATGCAGATATCCTGGCTCTGTGACTGCAGTGCAGACAGGAGCAGAAACTCTGTGGGGCAAAAGTGACTGCACAAAGGAGAACAGGCCCATGGGAGGCATGCAGCCCTGCAGGATCAGTGGGCTCCCTCTTTTCTGCAACACTCAAACCAAAGACACCAGCACATTCAGAGGTCAATTGTTTTGACCACTTTTGTTAATTACAAGAGGTTCCATCCTGCCCTCCATCACCCTGGGTGCTGCTTTAGCTCTACCTTTGTTAAAGCTACAGTGACACTGTGAAAGCCCAGGCAGAGAGTGTCAGAGCAGGCACCACTCCTTGTATCCAACATGCTCTGTGGCCATCTCCCATTGCACACCCCGGGATCTCAGGCTGACGGTTTTACTTTGCCAGCTCACAAGGACTTATGTACAGTGTGAAAATACAGACTGTGGGGCACACAAAAACCTTTCACAGAAAGCAGCAGAATTAAATCTTCCAGGAACAAAAATATACTCTCCATCACTTCTCTGACCTTTCCTTCTTTAATGTACAAAATCTTTGCATGGAAAACGAACTAAACCAAGCCCACACCCGCTGAAGCCAACACCTTTGCAGGCTCATGCCCGGGATGGGTGGTGCCTCAGACCCAAAGCTGGGGACGCCAGTGCCCTGGGCTCAAGCCCACACCATCCGACCTTAGCAGCCACCCTACCTTAGCAGCCATCCTACCTTAGCAGCGTGGCTCCCAGGCCCTTGTAGAGTCCGGCAATGCCTTTGCTCCGCAGCAGCTCCCTGGTTATCTGGGTCGCTGTGGGGCGCCTTTCCACAGCAGGCTCGGCCGCTGCC
>NW_005054312.1:8779534-8793330 GCF_000277835.1 Geospiza fortis
CCGCCCTGCCCCACAGCGGCCTCCCGCCGCCCAGGTCGCGGGACACGTTGCCACAGGGGCAGCACAACACGCACACAAAGGCCAGGCAGGTGCCCTGCCAGCTTGTCCCCCAGTCTACCCATTCCCTCAGCCTGTCCCAGTCCCTGGCAGTGCTGCCACAGCACAAGGCTGTCGGCTGCGCTCTCCCACCGGCTGGTTTGCCCAAGCCTGTCCCACACCATCTCCGCAGTGCAGAGAACAGGAGCTGCTGTGAGCAGGCAGGGGACAGTCCCTGCTTCCAGGTGTGTCTCTGAACTGCCAGTGTAACAAACAAGATGTTCATAAACGAGACAGTTTCCCCAAGTTCTGTTCTTTGCCTCCCTCCCCTGAAAGCAATCATTAACCTGGGGAGTTTCTCAGTCACATTTCTAAACACATCCTGGTTCCTCCCCCTTTTCCAACTGATGCACTTCGGCCCTTTGGCCAGAAGATGGAGAGCAGCTCACTCTGTAAGTAATCCTGGCACACAGAGAACAGGCTGTTCACAGCATCAAAAACCTCTCCTGAACCCTCAAACCACGGCTTAAATCCTTCCAACATTTTAAAATAATACGCACAAAGAGGATAAGGTCTGCAGTAAAACCAGCGAAGAGAGAAAAGAAAAAATAAATCCGTGATTACTCAGAAATGCCACATCAAATGAGAGATTAAAGGACAAATTGGCCCGTTTTCCAGGAAGGGCCATAAACATGGTATCTAATAGTGTCATGCAGGGCTCCTGGGAAGTGGGGCCATAGCCCAGACTGACCTGTGGAAGAGACTAAGGAAAGAGCAAGCAGCTCTTTCCCCCAGAGTCTCCATGCCAGACTCTGGTCTCACCAAAAACACTCCCGTGTTTCAGCCAGAAGGCTCACACTCCCTCCTGCCTCTGCCTGCCAGCTCACGCCCACAGTCCCAGGAGTCTGATTCCAAATCTCGTTCAAATCCAGTGCACTGGGAGAATTTTATTTACTGTTTCAACCAAGACAACTGCTGTTTTTGTTGGAGAGGAAAAAAGAGTACAAAGGGAGACAAGTAATCTGAAAATAACACATCCCCTTGGGAAGCTGTTAGGGAGGTGCTACAGAGGGGTAGATGAGATTAAAAACAGACATCAGAAAACATGCAGTTGGAGGAAGCAGCACAGGAAAGGCACTGGAGGATGTTAATCCCTTCTTGGGTGCACAGGATCTACCACAATCTGACCACTCAGTCATCTCTCCTGTCTCTCCATCCACCGACAGTGTTTGCTGTTTCACTTGCCGAGTCTATTGCTTTAGCAAAAAACCCGCCACCTTTTGTAACTCCAAAGCCAGCTGAGCAAAGTGTGGGGGTAAGGAAGCTGGGAGGAGGAGGAGAAACCTGCTACATCTGTGGTATCTCTGACGTGGGAGAGCAGGGGGAGGGAAAGGGTTTTCTCCACTCATCCTCTCAGCTCCGCCTTGAAAGCCCAGTCCCAGCTCCTTCCCCTCTCCCTGCCAAGGGCACAGGGAAGAAGAGTCCACGTACCAATGCGTCCTGCATCCTGCAGCTGGATTTTGAGCATCTCCATGGGAGTGGTGACAATCACCTGGCAGGTACCTGCACCACAGCCTGCCAGCATCTCCCTCAGCAGTGTCAGCTTTTTCCTGCCCAAAGAAAAGAGAGAGTCCATCAGAGGAGGTGGCCTGGAATAACACTTGGCCAGCGGGGTACAAGGTTCAGGGCACATCTCTGACCCTGGGGGTTACAGGAAAGGCAGCCAAGGGGACACCAGAACCTGCTAGGCCTGACAGTTCAGTACAACCCTGGCTTGGCATCTCTGCCAGCACCACCTGACCTAGAGAACAGACTCATTTTGTCCCCAGAAACAGAACATTCAGAAAAGCCACAAGCCCCATCAGAACAGCCCCAGACAGGAGCACACAGCCCCCTCTACCCATAGCCACAGCACTGCAGCTTCTTCCAGGCTGATGGTGCCCCTGGTCAGGGCACAGCTTTCAGAAAGGGTATCACTTCAGAGGGCAGCAGAGGACCTGAGCATTAGGGGGATAAGCAGCTTTCCTCCTGCCAGCCTAGTCCTTTAAAAATTGTCAACAAACACAGACCACAGGACAAGGAACAAGGAGGGAAAATATTCATCTTGCTGCTTTGGAGTTCTCTGAGAAAAGCAAAGTAAATAAACAGTGAATATGAATCAGGGAGGCAGTTCCTCTGTGGTTAGGAGCTGTTTCATGTTACCAGGTTTTCCAAACCTGAACAAACAGCCTTTGCACTAAACTGGTTCTCCCTGAGAGACAAAGGATGGGATGGACCTCCAGCAATGAAGATCTGTGTATTCTCTGCACTACAGAGCAGGGACTATCAGCAACATGTTCTCATGCAGCAAAATGCAGCATTTCATTGTTCCCTCCATTTCAAAGCTATGACAGAGCCCAGCTAAGGCTAAAAAGAGGAATTCAGGATACAAAATCTCAGAAGAGTTTCAGAAAGTGATGTGTTTTTGCCCTGTAGAAAAAACTCGCACCTTGGCACCAGAAAACATGGACTTGATTAAAAAGTACGCCTGACCCGCTCTTTTCTAAAAGGGTTTAAAAAAGAAGTGTGTATAAATCACACAGCCAGAGAGAAACAGCCTCCTCTTTTTTCTGTTTCAAATGCAAGTACCATTTTTACCTCCCCCAGCCCTGCTCTGCAGCAATACCTCATCTTAACCTGCTCAAGGCACAGCTGCACACTGTGGCAGAAGCAGTCTTACAGTGATACTCCCCCTTCCCTTGCACAGCCCAGGCACACTCCCCTGCCAGGGGTTTCCCAAGCACACACACAGCACAGCTGTGGGGCAGTGGGCCAGCAAAGCAGTTTCATCGCCAACCCTACAGGAAAGGGAGGGCAGATGCACAGTAATCCTGCTGGCCCACCACGTAAGCTGGGCCCATTTCTCCACCTCTCATCTTCTCCGGGGAGGATATGAGAGCAGGGGATTAAAGGCACAGAGCCACAACAGAGATTACCAGTGACTAAATATAGAGCTCTCCTAGGAGGCAAAAAGAAGGAATATTTCAGTCTCCCCTTTCCAAATTTCCCCACAGATGAGGAGCTGCAAAGAAAAATCCCTCCCACGGAGTTACCCACACGGGTGCTGAAGTGTGCACAGCAGGCTTTCCTGGAGGTGTGGGGGGACTAGGGTGTGTGAATCCAGAGGTTCCCACTGCCACTGCCACTTGGAGGTGGCCAACTTGTGCCTTTTGGGTGGCCTGAAGCACAGCACCAGTCTCTGAGTGGCTCGATACAGTCAGCAGCAAGGCTGCACAATCCCCAGCTTGGCTGTGGGAGGAAGCAAACCACCCAAAGGAGCTGGCTGCCAGAATCTCTCCTTGGCACAGCAGAGCATCTCCCACTTTAGCAAGAGCCCTGGAGCATCCCTAGAGTACATATCTTCTGGCTTTCATCCAGGGTGACTGCTTTGATAACCAGTTCAAAAGATCAGGAAGATTTGGCCTACATATTCACCTTGGACCATTATCCCAGCCAACTAAAGTCAGCCATGACTTGACTGAACTCCATGGAGCTATGCCAGTATGGCCCAAGGAAGGATTTACACATGCGGGTGTATTTTAGAGATGTCAAACAGGTACATCAAAAGCATCTAGAACAAGGGCTTTCAGCTTTTGGTTTGCACATCCTGGGAACTGGGGAGAGTCCAAGAAAAAAAGTAGCTTAGGATAAGCAAATCTTTTGACAGGAGGTTTAAAAGCTGCCATACAGGGGTCAAACTGCCTTTGCAAAACCTCACCAGTCTGCACATAAAAGGAAAGTTTAAAAACTGTTCATCTCTACACAACAAAGGAGTTTAAATATTTAAGGCACCACTGGCCTTATCCTCAGTGGTTTAAAAACCAGCACATCTCAACTAACTTCAAAAGCTGCAACACCAGCAAAGATCTGATCCTACAAATCCAGAAACCATCTTTTATCACAGCAAGAGAGTGTTAAATATAACATATACACAATAGCCTCAAATTCTGCACTGGCAGAAATCAGTTGTTCTACATTTTTTACTGACATACTATTAATTTGTGACAAGTCAAAAATGTCAAATGGGAAGGGGAAGAGATACATGCTTGATTTAAATTAGAATTTCAAACTAGACCTGAAAAATTAAGTCAAAAACAGGAACTAGAGGTTTATGGAAGGGTTTTGGAGAGCAATCAGTTCAAAGTTAGGATCTCTGACAGCAGTGATATATTGATGTCTAATAGGAGCAGTGTAGGATTTTTTCAAGTTTCTCAGAATCTTGACCATGTGGGAATTTACTGTGTTTGGGCAGGGACCAGAACCAGCCATTCTAGAATCAGGATGACAACATTTCCAGAGAGGAAATCTCTGAGCTAAAGAAACATCCATCCAAAGCAATCCATTTCTATCTCCTACCCAAAAGGCTACTGTCCCCATCTTGGGCACCACCTTCCTCACTCACAAAATAACCTCTGCCTCTATCTGTCAGCCCAAGAGGCTGCAGAAAGCTCCCCAGGAGTTTCAAAGCAGACAGAGCCAGTTCCTTTCAAACAATTTACATTATGGGTCTTTGATATGGATTAGAAGACCAGCACACAGGAGTTGCCCTTCAAAGGAAGAGCTCCCTCTCAGCCACAGTCACAGGGGGATGTGCACACAAACTGCCCTTTAATCCAACCCCTGATTTTCCAAGGGGGAAAAAGCTGCACCTCAGAGAAGCTGGAGCTATGATGCTGGAAATGTAAAAGCAATACAGTTCCCACTACAAGCTCCCTCTCACTTCTAGTGCCAGCTCAAAAATGCCTCAGACAAGCCAAATAAAGTACTGATGTGGAACAGATACATCTCAAAGTAACACTGCCAGATTAAATGTTGATCGGAAGTCATTATTCCAGGAATGTACAGGAGTTCTGTGCTGCATGTTTGGACTAAGTCAAGAAGAGACTGACTCTGTACCTGCATCAGGTTTGCCCTGGCAGGAAATTCCAGGTGTTTTGCTCCAATGTGAACATTTGTGGAAGTGAACAATGGACAGGGTAACACGACTGAGCATGTTGAACACAGACACAACCCACGTTTCGTCCCAAGACATGTGCCTGGAATGATGACAAGGACAATGCTCCTCCCACGGGTGCATTCTGTGATTAAACAGCACATCTCTATCTCCCCCCAGATTAACAGCTGAAAGTGCATTTACTTTTTGCTGACCTTTGATGTCAACAGCTTTAACCCACTGCAACTGCCTGGCCTCTGTGTGCTAAATAAAAGAGCTCTCCCCAGACAGCTGTTCCTGAATTGGCACAGTGACATGATCAGCTCCTGTCTCCTTCTCAAGGGGAAGGGAGAGATTTCCCCACTTCCAAGTCTCAGTGAGTTGGATGAAGGCCACCTACACTAAAGAAGTGTCTGAGTATCCAGTGGGTAACTGCAGGAGAGGCTGCCTGGGCACACAAGTGCCAAAGAAAGACCAAGCAGAGTCGTGTGCAGGGTGATACAACAGCTCAGTACCAGCAATAGCAGCAGCACTCCTTCTTCCTAAACTGAGAGCCTCACTTTACAGCCTGACTAAGAGTGTTCTGCAGATCAAGGATCATCCAAGCCATGCAACTGATACTTAAACTCATGCCACGAAAGAGATGGTCCAAGTATTTTAGGAGAGCCTGAAAGAAAAGCAGATGAAGGAAAGAACCCTGGGGAGATATATAACTTGGAAAGGCAATGGACAGCAAGCTCCAGTCTCCACAACTGCATAAAACTGAAGGAAAAATACCTTGCTTGTCCCAGTTGGCTATTTCTCTTCCCTGTGCAAAGATACAAGACAAGAGGAAGCAGAATAGAAGAAAATTTTCTAGCATCAGCAGAGGCAGAATTAAGTCAGTCATGCTGGTCTTCCTAGGAATCTGAGCTGTTAAGACAGCAGATTGCCAGCCTTTGCTTCGGAAAACAAACAAAATAAAGGTCAAGATTAAAGAGGACAGGATGAGTAAGGGAATAACACCTTGAAGAAGAGCAGCAAGAAACTCATCCAGGGACCCTGGAAAGTTTTTATGAGCAACAAATTGCTTATGTAAGAAGGCGTGAGACACTTTTTACTGCAGCCAAGGCAGAATATTTAACCAAGAACCTGAAAAATGAACAAAACCTGGCAAACACATGCCCAACAAAACGGCTATCTGGCACTCCACACTTTGGAGATAAACACAAAACCTTGTAGAACACTTTAAAGGAACTAGTTTTATGAAGTGTTTAACACCCAGATTCAAAGAGGATATAAGAAGCAGGCAATATTTAAATCAATCAAAGAGGCCTCACACACTGAGCACCCAATAATCAACGATGTACTTTAAATGCTGGTGTACCATCAATCTAAATTGCCTTCTCAGCTTCACAGCCATAGTCAAGCACTTCACTTAGCCCCGGTGACTCCTCACATCCTCTGCTCTGGACAACAAAGCCACTCCTATTTTAGCAGCAGCCATGAAACTGAGTCCCTCAGCACATGCAGCTTCAAAAAGCCAGAGTTTAAAAAAATCCCATCTGTTTCCAGCAGCCTGAAGACCTGGTTTCCCCTCTCTCCACATTCTGCCTTCCCCAGCCTAGTGAAAACTCTTCCCCACAGAATGACACAGGAACAAAGACCTGCCTGGAGACTCTTCTGTGGGCCACCTTCTTCTCCTGGGAATTGCAGAGGCTCTTAGGCCAAAATCATCACAGGAAATCACTTGACCTTATCACCTTTGTCAATCATGGTCATGGGGTGCCCTTCAGGTTTTTCAGTATCTTGGTCTCCTTCCTCTCCTCCATGGCATAGCAAGCATGTCTTCAGCACTCACACAACTCACTCAGGTCTTCCTCATTCCTGAATGACAGGACAGCTTGGAAGGACCAACTCAGTTTTGTTTCTTGAGAAAACAAAAAAGCTGTAGCTGTAGGCTGTCACAATGGCCTTGACATTAAAATAGAAACTGGCAAAGAAATAGAAACTGGTAGAGAAGCAGAAATGACGTCCCCCAGCCTCTAAGCACACATGCTCCCTGCACCAAAAGGAGGGGAAAAACATGGTACAGGCAGGAGTGCCTCCCTGGGTTAGCCTCAGGCTGGAGAGAGCTGCAGGAACACACACTGCACAGTCAGGGAGAGAGCTGCACCAACAAGGACATGAGATCCCTTGTGAGGACCTGCTGTCCCAATGCTCTACCCCCAACAGTGTCCAAGGGCAGAGTCAGGGAAAAGGGAGTCTAGCACAAACCTGTAGTGCTAACATCCCTAAAATACTCTTCCAGCAATGCGCAGTCAGGAGCTTCCTACACCACAGGTGCTGTTTTCAGTCTGGCCTTTCAAAAATAGGCTTTATGCCACTTTTTTATACTGGCAGTTTAAAAGCACTTTCAACACTAAGTTTTTCAAAGGATAAAAATAAATACATTAATGCACACTGAAAGCTGTTGTTTAACTTGAGGCTACTTTGAGTCATGCTGGAATTGCCACAGTCTCTCTGGTCCACACGTGCTTCCTCCTCTTGCACATTGAGGTCTATTTTAATACCACATATTTTAATCAGCAAATACTGGTAGAACATGCATATTTTGTAAGAAAAGGATTACCAACTCGTGCAACATATTTCAAGCAAGACAAGTGCTAGATGCTTAGCACAAAGTTATTCAATGTAAACAGGCCTAGAAGAATTCTGCAGCTTTGAGTCAGAGCATCCTTTGGGATACTGACCTAAGGGCACATCATCTATGAAAACACACAGCAGACAGACTGGCTTGTGCAAAAAGGACTTTGATGGAGCTGAACCAAGATCTTGCTGATCCAGCCTTACATTGATCCTAACCCCCTCACTGTGCTTTGCCTTGACTCATGCAATTACACATCAAGAAATGAAACCACATTCATGTCCCAGGCAGCTCCAGGCTTCACCTTTCTAACCCCAAGCTATTTTGTTGTTCCTAACTAGGCTTTGGCTGGAATTATGAAATGGGTGGCCCAGCCTCGTGATGTGCTAGCAGGTATGCACCCAGTTGGGTCCTGGGTAGGAGAGATCTTTAAATTCCAGCACTGCTAATCCTGTCCCATCTTGCCAAGGCAACTGGGGAGGGTGGGACAGAAGCATCCCAAGGGAGAAAACTGCCAGATCCCACATTCATAGCCTTTACCAGCCACAGCAAACCTGCAAGGCATTTTTCTTCCCATCATATTTTGCATGACATTTCTAGGTAGAAACACCTTAAATCTTCTCCCACAGTCGTATCAGGGCTGTGCCTCTTTGTCCAGCTCACACTGGCTACCCTCAAAAGCACAGCTGACTAGATTTCACTCATCCAAGCACCCCACGGTGGTTAAATGAGAAGAGTGACTCTGACTCCACATGCTGCTGAGTGCTCTTATCACCTAACTGTGGCTCAATGTCTCTTTTTTCTAAAGGAACTAAAATGCTCTGTGTTGAGACACAAAGACATCCCACTACCTGGGTGGTATCATGCTCCTGCTCTAGGTCACTGTAATGCCAGACTCATCAGTATGTAAGATTTAGGAGAACAGGGTGTCTTGCTCTTGGAAAAATTCTTTCGCTCCTTTATTCTGAATTAAGTGCAGCATATCATCTATGTCATGTGTGCACCAGCCAGTGACCCAAAAGTCAAACTGGAAGAGGTCTGAGTGAAAACCTCAGCTGCTCATGGAAACAGCTGCACCCCACTTACCCAAAGACCTGTTCAGAGCTGGACTCAGCACTGAGGCAGACACACACACTGGTCCTCTGAGGAAGCCTTTGCCTCTTGGTGCAGGACATCGACTGACAGGCATGTCCCCTTTTAATGGCTGAAACATCACAGAAGTGATTGCTCTCCCAGAATGCCAAATATGTTGCAATGCTAGTCTGATTTCTTCCATGGAACCATTCCCTTAGTGGCAGTACAAGGTGTGGCAGCTTGGCACCTTTTAGGGCCTGTATAAGCTACTAAACCCCCACTTTGTAGGTGGTGGCAAAGAGCTGTTGTTTACTGCAGTGCACCAAGGTGTGCTGGGCTGTCTGCTGCATGGATGAGACACACCACTTGGTAGAGGACATCATTACCTCCCACTGTCTGAGCAGAGCACAGAAGAGACACTATTCAAAGACTTGAGTCAGAAAATCACGAAGAGCTGTGAGCCGATGAGTCACACGGACATATGTTAGCTGCTACTTTAAAGGACTCCAGAACAAAAGGAAAAAGAAAGAAAGAAAAGGTACAGGGAAAAAATGGATTCTCAATCTGTGTCAGTCCACAATGCCCACTGAAGTTGTTGAGACGCTGATCTGCAGCAGTCAGGACTGACGTGATATGTTTTGGGAAGTTGTTAAGCCCAGTAATTGTGCTGGAGCTTTGCATTTTCACTGAGGCCCCACCCCATAACTGTTGATAGAAATTGCTGGGATCATATCCCAAGCAGGCTGTCATTTTAGCTACCGTCACTGGGGACTGGAGACAATGCCCTTGTCTGCCTCTGGGGAAAGGCCTCTCTTTGATGGGAAACACAACTATTTCCCATGCAATTTGGAAACATCTTGGTGAAAGCAGCATTAAATATTCAGGATCCAGCTCCTCTCAACTGCTCCAGCTCATGCCTTTTACTCACATTTAATTCACATGAACCAAACTCCACTTGCAAGCTGAACCAGTAATTTTATTCCTTCAGCATTTATTTGAAGGTCACTGCTGCAAGTGCCCTTTGCCAATTTACCACCCCTCTAAAACTATTTTCAAGGTACAGAAAGGAGAAGAGGGGTGCTAAGTTTGGGGTCTACAGAACTTGACTTGATACCTTTTTGAGCCAGAAGCATGAGAGGATCCAATAGGATGCTGAGGACGAGAGTCCTCCCAGCAGCTGTTTGAGCAATGATCAGTGACACTGGGTTCCTCTCAAATACTTAGACTACACATTCTGGATCTACTAACCTTGGCTTAAATCTGGGACTATTTTTAGAAGCTTGAATAAAGAGCAGTCATCCAGTGGAGTGCTTCATGCTTCCCATTTTAGACATTGCATCCTTAGCCTGAACGTAATCACCAGCTGAGCTGTTCAAGGTCAACTCATATTTCAGTCACTGCACTATCCCATTCCACCTTCTCCTGATGTCTCACCAGACGTGTTGCAAGACTCGGTGTCTTTTAAACTGACTGCAGAAGGTCAATTCCCTACTCACCCATCTTTGGAGAGGTGATGTCGGAAGAAGTCATTGGCTGCCAGTTTGATAGCCTTTTCTGGTGTCACTAGAGTCAGGTTCACTGCAGCCCCTGAGCATGGAAAAGAGAAAAGGGCCATTGGATAATGAGAATAATGGAATTGTTAACTGGATCTTTCAGGAATGTGTTTTAACTTCTGCACAAAACCACAGACAGAAGCAGGAGAGCTCCCAATGCACCAAAGGGATTTAGAAATACAAAACACCTCTGAAAATTAACAAGTGTTTCTGCCTCCCAGCACCTTCAGTTTGTGAAAACATCCCCAGATGTGTTTCTACTCCATTTGCCATATGTATTTTGTAATTTCTTCAGCTTCACTACTACCTCCCACCATGTATACATGCATCCTTGTCTCTCATCCAAGGATGCACTCCTATGAATTCAGAAGGATGTAGACCAAACCTTCAGAAAAGGAGTACAAGATGGTTTAACAACCAGTCCCAACTCCTTTGCAAATATTTTGTGATACTGAGAAGCAAAAGACCCCCTGCCCCGTCTTCTCAATGGATCCCTTCCCTGCTTCCTCCCCCAAAAAACACCTGAGCAGCTTGAATTCTAAGCAGCTCAGCAAAGGCAGAGCCATTGAAAGACCTGGAGGCTGGCTGAAGTCACCTGGCTCATCTGCACAGAACCAGCTCTAGACCAGCCCTTAGAGCAAAGTGGCTTCCCCTGTGTGTCACCACTGGGTGTCACCCCCAGAACAGCCACCGCTGAAGTGGCTTTTTGCCCACCACAAGCTGCAGCACACAGAAATTCCCCTCTGAGCTCCATGGCAAGGCTTGCTGGGGGACCTGGGATATAAACAAGCCTCGGCTCCCTGCATCCCCCAACCGCTGGAGTGCCCTTTTGTCAGGAGCAACAAACAGCAAATCCCTGTATTGTGCCTGTCACAATGAAAGGCCTGCGTGGCCTGGCTGGCTGCTGTGGGCCTGAACACCGGTATTAGTGCAACATCAGTGCACACAGAGGCTGGGAGCAGCTTTCAAGCTGCCCTGGGGGAAATGGGGTGAGGGAAGAACCAGTCACTTCCCAGCAGAGTGAGGTTTGCACCATTAGATTAACACTCCAGAACATTCCCCTCCATTTAAATACTACAGCCTCAAGCTCTCCCTACCTGCACTGAAATGTACTGAGCTCCAAGCCCTCCAAAGGAGCTACACTTTAGACTGGTTAATGGCCTAGAACACCTTTGTAAGAACAAACACAAATACAGACATTTATGCTTGTCTTTGAGATTTAAACAATTTATTCCAAAGATTCATATTCCAAAGGAAGCAGCCAGAGAAGTCTGTACCCCCACGAGGCTCCAAAGACCTGGTGGGGTTCATTTTCAGGACCTTTGAACCCAAGCTGACAGGAGCTATAACGGCTAAACACACCTAGAGGAAGTCAGCTCAATCCTTTATTCCTCGGGATGGAGTCTCCTCTCTTCAAAAATTGAAAGACATAAGTTTAGGGGGACTTTCCTCAGATTAGGAAGCAAAGTCACAATGGGACTTCTGGGACCACGACAACAGGGAGTGGGACACAGGAATCCTTGTCTCCACATCCTCTGCTCAGAAGACACACCTCCACCATTCAGAAGACTGCAGCAAGAAAAGACAGCCTTTGCTGCATGGGCCTGGGCGGCCCAACACATGTTCCCTCCTTTCAACTCCCATGTTCAGATTTTGCAGAAAATACAGAGTAGCACTGCCTCATAGCAAGCCAAAGCAATGCATTCATTCCACATTTGTCATTTGTTTCATCCAACAAATGCCATCATCTTTCACAGTACACAAATCAACTAGCAGGGAGCAGGGCAAGCCTCTCACACTTCTGGTTCTTTGCAAACTTTTCAGGGCACCAGTGATTGTGCTGCTTCAGTTTGATATTCTTCCAACACATCATGTCCCCTCTGCCATGGCTCTTGCACACAAAGAGAAGCCACACAGAAATCACACTCCACATCCACCTTTTAATGCCAATCATATCAGGATCTACAGAGCAAATCCACACAGCCTCATTTTAAGTGGAAGTGGCTACCCATGAAGTGTTTCTTCAAAGGCCAAGTTGGCAACAACTTCAACAACACTCCCAATGGCTATGAAGTGTAACATCTGTACACTGACACAGCATGAATAACCCTTTCCTTGGAAAAACAAGAAGAGAAAGGAAAAAAGCATAAAGCTGCTACTCTTAACACCAGTGCAAAGGGTTCACTGAAAGAAAGCAAACAAACTCCAAACTATCAAGCAAGAAAGGTACACAAGAAGTACACTTCCACACTCTGACCTCCTTCAGGAACCAAGAGGCTTTCACAGAAGTTTCTCTTCAATTGCAAATAAACAGAGGGTAAAATCACGCAACATACAGGAAAAAAGTTAATGAACCTGAGTTTTCTCCTCCATCTTTGATACTTTCAGTAAAGCTGCTTAGCAGAGAATGGATAATCCCTGTCCTGAATAATCCATAACAGCTTCAATTTACTGGAGGAGGAGATATTGGATACTCCAGCTGCTGGCTGTATGCTTTCCACAGCATTTTCTTCTTTTTGTAAAATCTCCTCAGTTCTGCCCATGCCAATGGGTACTTCCCTAATTAAAGCCAACCTTGGCCTACAGGCAATGCTACATGTACCACAAGCAAAGACAGACAAACAGAACGGAAAAATAAACAGGAATAATTAAAAACCAAAGCTTTTTGAAAATAAGTAAGGAAGCGCTACAAAGAACAATATCAACCAGGGGCAAAACTAGCTGTTTGCCAACTAAACTTGTAGGCACCCTCTTCTCAGCAAGCCTTGTTTTTTTTATTAAAATACATTTCTCACAGAAGTCCTTATATACCACCAGCAACCTACATAACAGGGAGACTGAGTCATCCCCAGCGCAGCAGTGGGAGATATTATTAGGAGAGGCCAGGGAAGGCTGCCACACTACTGCAGCTAAGTGCAGCTACCCTCCAAACGTCACCAACAGCAAAGGGAACTTCCTCAGCCTGATCTGGGCCTTTGGTTCCTGCCAGCTTGGCTACACACTTGGTCTGCAAACAGCAATGGGATTGCTCAGAACATGTGCTGGGATCATTAGGTGGCTTCTGGCTGGACTGCAGTAGGAAGCTGAGAGAGCATTTCTCCAAGATCCCCTATCACTGATGCTCATGGGGATCAGGAGCCCACAGGGACTATGGATTCATTCACTTGGCATCATGTTTTAAGGCTGCACACCATCAATTCCTTGAGCACAGACAGGGCTGGACAGCACCATCCAGCATCAAGGCACTGCTGCTATACAGACACTATGGGAAAAAACATGAGGGAACTCCTCTTCTTCCTGTCCAAACAAATCCAAGAATCCCTGTAAATTTAGGGGAAGAACTTGAGAGAAATGTTGGGATTGCCTTATACATCACACAGTTTGCTATGGGCTACGCATACAAAGCAAAGACTGTTTGCCCACACAAATAACTTAAGAGGTGATTTGCAGAAAAGCATCCTACAAACACAAGCCACTTTCCTGTCTGCACTGAGGAGATTTGATTTACACATGAAGAAGCCCTGAAGTCACCCAG
>NW_005054312.1:8793354-8825845 GCF_000277835.1 Geospiza fortis
CAGGAATGGCTGTGCCCAAACAAACCCTTTCTGTCCTCTGATAGAGGCCAAAGGATCTGCAGGGACAACTGATGTGCTTGTGACTCCTCCATGGGGAGCAGCAGCTGCTACTTTGGCACATTAAGATATAATCCTCCCAATTTCAGCTTAAAGCCTGCAAATAGGAGCTTGTGAGTCATTCAGCAAATTCTGCTGGGGAACTAGGACAGCTGGAGGGAGCAGGAACCAATCCCACCACCTGATTTCCATCTTTCTCTGTCTGCAAGGCTGAGATATCTCTTTACCTTCTTTCCAGAAAACAACTCACAGTCTTCATGGACCATGGATGTATTTTACCCACCAACCCTCCCTCTGAGAGGGAGGGAAGGGCTGCTCATGTCAGCTTACAGAAGTGAGGCACAGAGACCAGGACTGCTGCTCTTTGGAGTACTCACATTTGCATCATGGCCATGCTGAAGTATCTGTAATTTTCTGGAAGGAGCTGGAGCTATTCAAAAAAGGCCTCTCCAACCCAGCTCCCTATTTAATAGTCAGAAGTAATTTCAAGCAACTATCAGCACCCTGAACAGAGTCAGAGACACGGACCAAGCTGACCAGACTTGGGAAAGGTTGGGAAAAGAAAGAGGTATGCAAAACCCTCTGTACCCTTCTGCTTGGGGATGACAAGTGGCCTGGAGATCCACATCTTCTCTACCACTCTAAGCCTTAAAGGCCTAGCTGTCTCTCCCAAAAGCCCTAATTCTCACAAAAACTCTTGGTCCTACAGTCTCCCCTGTAAGTTTCCCCAAACAGTTTCTTCCTTCTTCCTCCTGCTAAGCAGCCTGCCAGGGTGCATTTACAGCCAAAGTTAACACAAGCTCAAAATCCTGGCTAGGAACACAGCAGCAGCCAGATTCTGGAAAAAATCAAAGGGGAACACGTCGCTGCTAGCATTGAAGATGGAGCTTGCCAGGGTTCCTTGAGGTTATTTGTCTTGTTGCCTGCTCCCAGGAAAGCTGATGCAAAGCAGCCAATCCATCCCTGCCATCCACCACACTCCCCTGAAACGCCCACCAGGAAGTTGGGCAAGAGACTCTGCCTGAACATCCAATGCCTGCTCCTGGGCTGGCCAGCCACAATGCCTGTGTTTCCTTAGGAGCAGGGAAGAAGCAGCAGGAGACACTATACATGCCAAGAGCAAGGCGACAGCATCTTTGGACTTTAACTTGAAAAAACAAAGAGCAAGGACTCAATCATAGCAGCATAACTTTAATCAGGCTTTATCAGGGACTGAGTGCCACCAACAATGCTATCTAAGCACCCAGCTAAAAACTGCATATGCAGGCAGGTGACTATCAGGATACAGAATGAACCAGAGCTCAGGGTCAGTGAAGCCAGCTGGACCATGCTGCAAGCCAAGAAGGTATTCCATGATTTCCTCTGCTACAAGTAAAGTCAGGATTTGGCCTGCTGGCCTCTTCTCCTCAAAATCTTTAAAAACTTACAGGGATTTTGTGTTTAAACTATAAAAGGTATCACGTCAGCTGAGGAACTCGCTGCTGTAACAGACAGCCAGAACCAAGGAGCCAAGAGATTTCAAGCAGGTCACCACAAAACAACCAAACAGGTGAAGCTCCACCCTGAGCCAACCTCTGATTTTCTTACCATCCCAAGGGAGCTTTTTGGGAGAGCAGGTTATTTTATTTTTTTTTAATTGCAGCTTGTCTTAATGCTTGAACAGGGCACTTGGGCATGCTTGAGACAGCAGGCCTGACCATGCCGGTGGAGGGTTTTGACATAAATTCAATCATTAACCACAGACCTTCAAGAGCTGGTTTGCTACTGCCCCTCTGTCAAAAGCTACCATGCCCAAGCTGGGAAGCATAATATACAGTCCTGAAACAAAGTCCAGCAGCTTCACTTAAACTGCTGGTAAAGATGAACTTCACTAAATGGTAAGGTTTAACACCAAAACAGTCATTTGGAGGACTCAAGTCCTCAGTAGTAGGTATCTGAAGAGACACCTGCATGGAGTTTATTTTAGAAACAGCTGCACTGTTCAACCTCCTAGGATATTGCCAAATTATTGCTTTATATGCCAGAGAACAGAGCTTTTCCTCCTACTTACGCACCAGTGCTTCCAACGCAAAAGCTGTGCTGTGCCTGAGTCAGCGGTACTCACCTCGGTACATGCCAAAGTAGCCTTCCGACCGAATCGTTTTAATGAGGCAGTCAGACCTGCAAACAGGACAGAGGGAGATGAACCACAGCACCTCAAAGCTGGGTGAGTGCAGAGAAAAACAAATCTCTTGGAGTGGTTTCCATTTACATTCTGTCAGCGAAACCCTCAGCTGAGATGGGAACCGCATCAGCCCCTGAATGTGCCCTTGTTGAGGCCTGAATCCCATTTCAACCCCTGAGTCCCATTTCAACCCCTGAGTCACAGGGGCTTTGAAACCCCTGGCTCACCCTGCACATGCTGTCTGCTTTCTAGAAACACAAAAGGGAGAAGTGTCACTGCAAGGGCTGTTTATCCAGGGTCCCTTGTGGCAAATGCACGTGAAATGCTCTAACAAGCAGATTCCCATCTACACATTTTTAAATCCAGCTCTGGAAGGGAAATGAGGGGGGCCAAACCCCCCATGCTGATTTGTTTGTCTTACTCTATGAAATTTGACACGAGGCACACAAAGATAAAATGACTTGAACACTCAGTCATCTGTGGCCTCCCACAAAGATTAAAGCATGCACTTTTAACACATCAAGTCCCACAGCAGGCAGCAAGCACTCAGGCTCTTGCCCTGAGGACAGCGTGGCAGGGTATTGTGCTCCAAGGGAAAAACTGTGCTCCAAGGGGAAAACTGTCACCTTCCTTGTTGCAAACACATTTACTACAAATGGGGAAACCCTGCAGAGCACTGGAATGGCTCAAAGGCTTTTGAAGGCACAGACACACACATCCCTAGCAAATCCAAAGTCACAGTTCAGGAAGGCTGCATAGATTCCCTGGCAGAGTTTCCCTCTCTGGACCACAGCTGCATGAAGCTGGAATGCTGCCTTTTTGATCTTTGGGAAGAGACAGGTACTTGTTCTAGCCATAGAGGAAGGGAGAGGTGCACATGCATGTACATGTACATAATTTAAGGAATAAAAGGCTCTTTTAAGCAGTAATAAGAGAAGTGTGGCTGATGAAAACACAAATGCATTTTTAAGAGATTTGGCAACACAAGGAGTAAACTTCTTCTCAGCTCTGCAGTAGCGCTGAGGTGGAAGAGGAGGAAATACAGAGCTTCCTTGAGGGCTTTATGGCCATGGGCAAAGACTGTTCTAGAGTTATTTGTGAAGAGCCCATCCTGCTTTGCTACCAGTCATGGCAATGAGTTTCCCCTCTGCTGGAACTCCTTGAATCCTTTGGCATCTCATCTTTCACACATTCCACCCTAGCCCCTGCAACTTGTACATGCTCATCTCCTTCTGAGCAGCCCCTCCAACTCATCTGCAAGCCCCAGAAATCTCACTGCACCTTCCTCCTATCCCTCCCATCAAGTTCTCACACTGCAGTGCTGGAGGCAACACATTTTCCCTGAGCCAGTGATGCTGCTTTGAACAAGCTGCAGCAGGGAGAGGAGTGAGAAGAGCTGCTCCCCACCATATTCATACAGCCCTGCTGCATCAGGATAGAGCTTGCATGTCACTTAAAGCCCCTCAAGCTGCAGCAGAACAAGATGCAGCCAAGGCCACATCCAGCTTTCTTCTCTCCCTGGAAAAAGGGAGCCAACAGCCAACTAAAATTATACTAAAATGAAATCTCCACAATAACACACCTGGGGCAGCACAGCCCAGAAGCCAAGTTCTCTCCATCCCTCAGAAGTCCTCCAGTGTCTTTGTCTTTTTAAAGTGAAAGGTTCTCCTGATGCCAAAGATCTCTTGAGCCAAGCATAAGTAAGGCATGCTATCTTAAAGTAAGAGAGCCAACATTTTAAAGTAACTTGCTGCCTTTCCTGGGTGTTCAGCAGACACCAGGTAATTGGTGGAATCAGGAGATCTAGTACTGATGGGCACACAGCATTTCCAGGAAAAAAAGCTGCTGTAACAGAGGAAACTTTCTTAGGAAAGCTCAGCCCTTCCTATTCTTAGAAGCAGCCAGTTCAAATATACAGTGTAAATCTTATGTATTCCTTAACAGCTCCTTACCTCACAGCAATTCCTGGCTATGGAGCTGACTTTCACTTGACTGCTGGAGGTTAAAAGCCTCTCTCCTACCAAGCTCCCTTCCAGGCATGAGACATCCTGGCATGCAGCCCCAAGGGGTGCCTACAGGTCATTTAACCTGCCTAAACTCCTCCTGCTGTCAGGTCACGAGGATAAATGATCCTCAGGAGGTGAAGCAATCTACAGCAGGAGCAGGACACAACAAAAGGGGACGCAAGGTAATATGGGCAGTCACATCCTGCCAACAAGCCAGGGCACACTGACAGTGCAGGAGGGAGGAGAGAGCACAGGAACTATCAAGAGAAGCACTAGAGCCTACAGCCTAAGCTCATGTCATCAGCTAGAGCAAGGAGGCACAAAGACTAAAGCCATCAGCAGAGAGAGCACTTCCTTCCTATTCTTCCTCTGCCTCAAATTCTCCTGGGCAGGAAAGAGGAAAAGATGGTGTGGAGGAGCAGGGATCAGGTTACACCAGTTCTAAACAAAGTGGTAGGAGGACAGTCCCTTCTTCCCCTCAATACCACAAATTCTTTTGGAAAACTAAGGCTGGTCTCTGGTTCCCAGGATAAAGCATCTTGTGCTAAGTGTGGTACACATTCTTACAGGAGATATACAGCCCTAAGCACCCAACACAAACTCCAAGTGAATTTGGTGGGCTGGATACACTCATGCCTTCTTTTCCTACAGGTGCAGTACCTGGGGTTTTTTCAGACACTGGATGGCTGGTCTAACTATAGCATGTGTCAGCCTGTGATCCTTCAAAAGGTCCACATGCAATGCTCTAGAGTGGGAATGCTTCCTCTTTTAAAAACTGACACAGCAAAGGAAGGATCTCCAATATCACAGCAATGGAAACAGAACAGAGGCAGAAACTCCCTCAGGCACCTGACCAGCTCAGCAGACTCCTTGTGTTCGGGATCAGGTGATTGGGATTCCTTGTGGTTTGGTTCTGAGCCCTGGCAGTAGTGAACATGCTGCTGCCAAGCAAGGGATGCAAACAGATGTGCCTCTGCAGAGGACTCCCCTGCTCAGCTCAGCAGCCTCAAGAGCTGCTCTATTTGCTTTATCTACTCTAGCACAGCTTGGCCCCAGACTGTCCCCTGGCTTTCCTGAGGACAGCCCAGTTCCTGGAGATGCTGAGCTCATCTGAAAGAGGTAACAAAGTGGAAGGACTCCCCGTGGAAAGCCCCGAGGGATGGTGCCCATGTGGGCAGTACTCACAGGCTGCTGTACATCCGTTGGCCATTCTGCTGGTTCTGCAGGCGAGTTTTTGCCAGGTCAATGGGAAATACACAGGTGACCCCAATCAGCCCAGCTATCCCTCCATTGATCAGCTTGGCAGGTAAACTGTAAGGGGAAGAGACAGAGAGAAACAGATGTCTTAGCACTGGGTAGTATCAGGGAAGGGAAAGAGGAAAGAGCTGAGCTCTTTTTCGTGACCAGAGTTAATGCATCGCTGTGAGACAAGGCTGTTCCCCCCAGCACAAAGGAAGCTCTTCCACAAAGCAAAGCTTGGTTCCTGCTGTGTATATGGAGAGGCATAGAAAGCAGCACATACCATCAGCACAAACGGCTGATGAGTGGAGTGGAGCCAAACACCTAACCCACACATTACTAGGAGCAGGGAAAAATCCTGTGGCCCAGGAACTGGGGATTTCTGTTGTCCCTAGAGGAGAAAAGATTGAGTGCTGGACCATCAGCCATGTGGACAGCCTTCAGTTAGGGCCTGATGGCATCTGAGCCAGCAGGTTTACTGACAAACGCTTTCCTGCACCACAATCAGATCCGCAGCTAATGAGAGGGTCGTGATACATCAGCTGCTACCATCGTGTGGGAATGGGCCCAGCAGAAGCACCCAGCTGGCAACCATGGAGCAGATGGCTGCAGCTACGGGAAACTGCTTCCTGATCCATCTCCCAGGGCCAGGGGAGCACACACAAAGCAGCAGCCCAGCAAAGCCACCGGGCTGGCAGCCTGCAGGGCTGCAGATGTGGAGACATGAGCTCATACCTCTGGGGGAAATCAAACCTGGCTCGCTGCATGCGTTTCCGAAACACGGGGCTTTTTCCACTCCCCTCTGTCCCCACAGAGAATTCCTGCAAGTGGCACTGAGCAAAAGCCACATCAGCTAAACATGGGTTCCCACCAAATTCAATTAAGAAAAATGTCCTGCACTTACATGCTCAATAAACCACTGCACACAGAGACAAAGAAAGCCTGTTTGAGTCAGCTCCCTCCAATAAAGCACAGGATATGGCTCCCTGTACACAGGATGTGTCAGATATTAAGCTGGTGGCTGACAGCACTCCTAGGCTGCAGCTGGGTGAGCCTGCAAGGCCTGTCCTCCCACCAGGGGAACTGGCACACTGCCTTTCATGGTGGTGACTTGCTGTCCTGGATGGGGGACAGACTGCATTACCCTCCAGAGGCAGCAGTGCTGAGGCTGGCCGAGGCATGGGGGGGGAAAGCCCTGCAAACATTTTCCCCCCAACAGCACTCCAGAGCACTCTGCATCAAGGGGCAAATGCAGAAGGGATCAATAAACAGCCATGCTTCAGGGAAAGGCAGGATATGGAGACTCAAGGTTTCAACTTGAAGGGTCCCTGTGGGAAGCAGACAAATGAAGGATGGACGAAATATAAAAGACTTTGTCCACAAGGGCTAAGCATGATCTTGACACCTCAGGACAGACATACTGACATACCCCGACACACTCCTTTCAGCCTCTGCTGCACCCAAAGCTCTTTCCTCCTCAACACCTGCCAATACAACACACACAGCCCCAGAGCTGGCACAGCTGGAAGAAGAGGTGCCAAGGATAGGCAGACAGATCTGAGCTCAGCCTACAGCTCCAAACTAGACAGTGCTGACTGAGATCAAATCAGCACAGTATCTCAGGAAGGCAGGCCCAAATCAATGCACAAGCTCAGTGCAGAGCCAGGCTTTCAGACCTCACCAGCTCCAGACTGTTGCCTCAAGGATCTTTGTGCCACAGTCTGAGAATGGAATAGATTTGCCTGCAAACTCCTACACTGAACTTGTTCTCAGGACATGGGAAAACTTCAAACAGTAAGCTTCACATCATTGTGTTCTCCTTATCCAACCCACAGTCACACTGGAGGAGGAGGTTAGAGACCAGATAGAAGTGTCCCAGGATGAAGACACCATGGACAAGGAAGGTGTCTGAAGACAGGATCACCTCAGCCTCCCCAAATTCAGCTCTGAAGTCACTGTCGGCAAGTCACAGACTGTGAGGCACAACCAGTGCCCCCTTCCAGCCTCAGCACTGTCATCACTTAAAGAAATGTCCCTAAAACACCTGGGACAGGCAAACACTTGCCTTTCTCAACCTGTTCCAACAGTGAAATCAACCCAGGGTTTATATCAGGTGGGACTGAGACACAGACACAAAGGTCCTGCTTGCTGCTACTGTAAGTGCGAGAGATTCCCCAATTTCAGCCCAGACCCAAGCAGTAAAGGGGAATCATCTGATGCGCCTGGGCAAGCCAAAAATTCGAGGCTGCAGACAGCTTCTCCCTCTGCCTGTGGGGGAAAAACCCTTGCTCAATATTCCCATCACACCTGAATCTAACCATCCAGACTTCCCCATGAACACTGCAGGAGGAAACTAGTAGGGATGGACACGAGGCAGTATCCAGTGAGACACTGAGATTAAGTTCCACATGCACTGCTGCAGAAATGCAGCGCCCTTGATCTCGCCATGCAGCAAACCACTGCCATTGATTTTAGTCTTTTGCTATCAATCTTGTTCTACTAAGGGGTGTCAGAAACAAATCTCCTTGGCTTGGCTGCCTGTGACCACTGCAGACACATGGTCCCATCAACTGGAGAGATGAGCAAAGCAGGAGAGGTGAGGGATTTGAGGCACAAAGAAGAACACAGAACAAAGACCATTGCACCTGAATCAAATGCTTTTTCCCCTGTGACTGAGTCATCCCACTTCACACATCAGTGCTTTCTGCTCTCTCAAGGGATAAGAATCCACTGTGCCTGGTCTCTCTGTCCTATTTAGCTTCTGCACAGCTACTGCCTCTCACTACCTACGTGTGCAGGGCTTAGTGAAACGGGGACAACGCTGGCTAGCATGCAAATGAAGCCATTTGCTCAGTTTAATACAAGAAGGGATACAAAGGCATCCCAGTTCTCCTCTTCTAGTGCTCCTCCTCAGCCCTTTTAACTAGTCCCTGTAGCCAGCAAGCTCCTGCTTACACCCCAAGACCCCACTGGAGGAGCCAGGGCAAATCTTGTAGGACACATCTCCTCTTGTAGGACACATCTCCACTTCCTTCAAAACACCAAGTCAAACAGCCATAGACGTGTGGTCATTTTGCTTTGCTGAGGTTATGGGGAACATAGACCTGCCAGGCTCCATGGAGGTGAATCTCAGCATGCCCTTCAAGGGTGTGTTGGAAGAGTTCCAAGTGTTCTCCAAACTGGGTAGTGGATGATGGCCAAATCTTGGCACACAAACACTCCACAATGCTGTACTTTTATCAGCACAGCTCAGGATTGTTTACATTTGCAGAAGACAGGCGTACAGGAAGATATCCTAATCATGGCAAATGCTAAGAAGGGGCAGCCCTCTTGCCTGCAGCATTCAGGCACTGCCAAGTCCTGTCCCTTTGTCTCCATGTTTCATTCACCCACTCACCCCACCTGTCCTGAGCTTGTAACCTGGAAAAGTAGATGTTAGAAAAGCAACATGAAAAACCCCATAGGAATCCCACAGCATGTAGGAGTCACTTAGCTGGGGCAACTTCACAAGCAGCAGAAAGTTAAACCCACGTGGAGGACTGTGCAGATCCACTTGACACAGCTCTTAGGAAGCAAAGGGTAGAACTGTGTCTTTCCAGGAAATGAATCCCAGTTCATTTCCAGGGAAGACTCAAATCCAGCTTTTACCAGAACCAATACTCTTAAGTTTCCACTGTGCACATAAGTGTCCTTAATCATTGTTGGTACTTCATATTCCTGCTATCACTCAAGCCTTGACTCTGTAGAGTACGGGCACAAGGCTGCACAAGGCTATGTGGACTTTGTCTTTACAAGTACTGCATCCTTGGCTGGTCAAGGACCTGGCTTTGCTCCCTTGATGCCAGCAGCTGAAGTCAGCAGGTCAGGGTGACCTTTGAAAGAAGAAACAAAAAGGAACAGACTCATGCAGCATAGAAAGCAGAAGGTAGAAAGAAAAAGGCAATGAGAAAAAAGAACAGAGGAAAGCAGAGATGTGGCAACATGGCAGAGACACAAAATAAGAGAAGGTTCAAAAAAAGAAGAGAAAGAATCAAAACTGTTAAAGGCTGGAAGAGGTGATCAGGTGATTTCCTCCAACCTCCTGGATCCCAAACAGAAATAAGTTTGAAAGATTTCAAAAGAAAAACCTAAAGCACAATTAAAAAAAAAATTAAAGTTACCTTATCTGTTTATCAGCCATTTAATTCAAACTTGATCTTGTTAAGAAATGAATCTGTTCCTTCCAATCGTTCTTTTTCAGTTACGTCTTTCTCTCTTCAGTTTCTTCCTGGGAAAGGACAGAAAGACACCAAGAACACAAAGTTGAGACACACTCTCCTTAAAGCTCAGGGGCTCCTTGGCAGGCAGGCTGTAGGGTTAGGACAGCTGAGGCACAAGTGACTTAAGAGAGCACCTGATCTCCTCAAAGAGGAGACTGAGCTCCAGAGGGAGCCTTATAAATGTATGTCTGTAAATATAAATATACAAGGACATATGGAGGGAAGAGTTGCCAAGGTCATTGGGTTCTAGCAGCATATGAGGAAGGGCAGCAGCCAGGCAGGGCACAAGCTCTGCCCAGAAGCCAGGACAGCCATGTCTGTCACTTCTCTCCAACTTCAGAGAGTGTTTCACACCATACCATGTGTATCCCCAACCCTCTGCAGGTCCACCCAACCAGCCTAAGAAAGTCAAGCGTCATCACAAGACTCTTTTAGCACTTCCCTTCAACACATACATGCTGTGTCCAAAGGACAGCCTTCAAAACACTCCTCTTCCAGAGGTTACTATCCTTCCCCTATTTCTGAGCTTAAACAGACAGCCCATGTTCAGTCTTGTGCCAACCCTGCTTTTTAAGCAATGTCTCTCCCTCCCCAAGCTACTGATGCCACTTTGCCCTTTGGACTGCTCCTTTCAGCTCTGACAGACTGCAGGAATCAGTTCTAAGACTCTTAATTGTTACTGTTTAATGAGAGCTGTTAGAAGTCACCACACAAAGAAATTTGGACACCAGAGAAATTTTCAGAAGCAGCCACAACTTTCAGCTTTCTGGAGATGCCTTCATCTCCTCACCTGCAGCCTGGGAACCAGATGCCCTGTGCTCTCTGCACGTGTCTCAGCAGTATTCAGCCAACTTCCTCCCTCTTCCCTTTCACTTGCCACCTGGATGCTGAGCCAGAAGCAAAGGAAGTACCTTTGCCCTTTCCCTCTGGAATGAAATTTGCTCCTTTACTGCAGATTTCCTAAGCCACACAGAATCTAACATCCAACCGAGGGGCTTACAGGCCAGCACTTCTGCTCTGGAGATACCTCTGGGTCCCAGTGCATTCCTGAGAATAGAAGGTCCCTGAAAGTGTGATGAGCTAGTGAAGGTGCAAACAGGTATGGGAAAGAGTTCAGATCCCCCTCCTGTTATATCAAGTGCCAAGGATAGGACAGCATGAAACCATTTGTACATTCCCACTCTTGGACAACATGAGACTGAAACTGCCTTGTCTGCAGCCCCACATTCAACTAGAGCTGTGAGAGAGCAGCACAGGGAGCTCCCTAAGGAAAGGCACTCCTCCTCAAAACACTGCACACAAACCTCACCCACTGCACCATGCTGTTATACCTTCTGTGACCCTCTTCAGACAGTTCACCTGATCCCAACTGATCTGTGGCTGCAGACCTTAAAAAGCTCCAGATCAGCTAAGTCTGCACTTTCCAAGGGAAAAGTGCAGGGTATCACTTATACCCTTCATTACATGTGCTTTTATATGCATGTCCACAAGAGCAGCTTGGTTTAGGTTAATCTAATTTTCTATCAAAGTAACCAGAATAAGACAAAAATATAAAAATATAGGAAGACCAGTAGCTGAAAGCCTGGAACCCTGCCATAAACAAGTTGTGAATCGTGAAAACTTGCTTGATAATGTCTACACACTCAATAAACTTGTGTTATCGAGACAGGCCTGACAAAATACATGCACCAAGTGGTCCTAACAGCCTGCTCCAAGCTCTGGCAAAACACCCCCCCTTGTTGCCTCTGCTGCACCCTTCCATGCAGAGGGGCATTCAGGAGGACAGACATCCACCACAAAGGGCAACAGCAAGGAAAGACAGCAAGGCTGCCAATATTCACCACAGCCAGGTAGCCAAAAAAGTGAGAGACCAAGATGGACAGGCAAATACATCACAGGGCTGTTTCTTACCTGCTGACACAAGTAGGGCAATGGAGTCCCTCTGCACCAAGAGAGACTTGGGATAGCTGAGTTTAGTTCTCTCTGGTCGTTTTTTCTTTTGACTTTTGGCTTCAGCTCCCCACCTGCCCAGTAACTACAGAGTCTTCCACAGCTGTCTGATCCAGCTGGAAAAGTGCTGCTGCTTCCCACCAGGGAACAGATGCTCCTGCTGCAACTGCACAGCAAGACAGGGCAAAAACAACCTTCCTGGGTTTAAAACTGGGCAAGGTTACAGGTTTCCTTGGTGCTGGCTGTGCAGCCAGCAAATACCAGGACTAGTATCATCTCCCCTAACAAAAGCCACTCAACTCGCGGACGAGCGACGGGAAGCGAACAATGTGATCATTTTACAGCAGACACCAGCACTTGATAACTGTTTAAACAGCACCTGGCACTGCAGAGGCCTGAATGTCTGTGGCCAGGGGATTTTAATGAATTAAGGGATTTTAATGCAATGAAGTGGAAAGCTTATTTGAGCTCTGTTTGTTTAAACAGAGCTCCAACGAATGATCATTTGCAAAACAAACCCTAAGTCACCCCAAGCTCTATCTGACCACTTTGCTGTAATCTACAGAACTCCCCGAATCCCTTAGAAGAGGTGAATGATGAACCCTCCAGTGGTCTGGTCAGGGAGTTTCTGAGCTGAGCCAGACCCCAGTCACTACCAGGGCAGGAAAAGAGCTGCTACAGTTCTGCAGTCTAAGAGGGGGAAAAACTGGCTGGGAAGAGAATGCCAGGAATTTTATAGGACTTTTAAAAAACAAATCCAGAACAACATTATACATTTATCCTAGAAATGAAAGAGATTAGATAAAGACCGAAGTATATCTTCCCAGGAACACAGTGCTCTCAGGAGCCAAAAACTGCACATAAAAGCAGGCAAGCATCTGCAGCCAAGCAGGGTGTAGCTCCAAGGCTTCCTGTGGGAGAACTGTCAGAGAGCAGGGTTTGCATCTTCCTAGGAAATCTGCCATCAGGACCTGCACTGGGGCAGCAGACAAGCCAGCAGCACCAAAAAGGTGCTATGCCTCAAAGTTTTTGTATGGTTAAACATCAGGACAATGGCACTGCTGGAATTGGGAATCTGCATGGAGCTGAGGAACTGAGAGGAAACTGGTTTAAGAAGTGAAATAAGAGTCACCAGAGAGCCACCTGAAAGCCGAAGAGGCTGAGCAGCCTTCGTGGAAGGGGATCCTAAATTGAACATCCCATAATTAAGAGAGTGAGAACAGCATGAAAGTATTTCCTTTCTAGAGTGCTGTTAACACAGCTAGGCATGGATTAATGCCCCATTACTTGCACATCAGGACATCTCTTTTACATTTATTAAAATGATCAGGCGAATTAGTTTCAGAGCCACACGCACACCGAAGCGGTGCAAATGGCCCGAAGCTCATGCTGACACATAAATGGCCCAGAAGCCTCCTCAGTCCTGCCTTTCCCTTTTCTCACCTCCCAGAAGTCAGCTCCAGACAGTGACAGAACAGCCACACTAGAAGTACCACAATGCAGTCCTGGATGTATCTGGTCCTCACGGCCTAAGCCACCAGCGAAGTGGTGCTATTTTTCTCCCCTGCCTTGCCATACATCTCCCACACAAATCAGACAGTGAGGCTTTCTCCAGGAAGGCCAACCTTTGCATCTGCTCTCCTGATCCCATGGGGCATGGTGCTGAATTTTCAACCTTCAGTTTTTGCCTTATCACCCGAAGGAAAAGTGCTTACTAGAGAATCACAGCCCAGCATGAGGCATGGAGGGGAGACACAAACATGTCTCGTTAATGCATCACTCCAGTAAGCTTGGATTGGAAATACAGGCACCCAACATCTCCACAAGCCAGGACATCACAGGAGAAGAAACAGGTTAAACTTACCCATAAGTCTCTGACCTTGCTGATTGCATTTAGTGCCACCTAGAGATGTGGGCTGCCACCTCTACTCCCAGATGCCACTGCTCTACCCCCAGTCTGAACCTAGTACAGCACCCTTCTTCTCCTGCTCTTCCCCTGCCAGGCTGCCAGAGCCACAGCTGCCATTCTCCCAGGCCAGCTGTGGGCTCCCAGTCCACCAGCTCCCCCACCCTCCCAGAGGCCAGCTCTTCCCTCCTGCCCTCTGCCAGCACTCCCATGTGCAGATCCCCTCCCCAGCAGCCCCAGTGGAGCTGAGCACATCCTCTCAGGCTCAGGCTGCTGCACATGCTGATTTATCTGAGCACACACAGGCTGCCGGTTTGACAGAAAACCTTTAGCAAATGTCAGCTGCTGCGGCGGCCGAAGAAAGCAAATCTGTCTTCTCCCTACACCCAAATGTGTTCCCATCCCTGATTTCATGCCAGCACAAATATTTGTGCCGGGCAGTCAGACAGGAATGAGACAGAACTGGAGGCCAGCACATGCTGGAGCTGTCACTGAAAGCCAACTTCTAAACAACAACCTTGACTTAAGAATAAACAGCAGAATGGGAAGTCAGGAGTCCCTTCCACATATTTCTATTTGTCTTGAGAGCAGACAAACTCAAAGCCCCAGTGAGAGAAGCTGATGTCAAGAAACAGAGCTCAGAAGGTGAGCAGAGGAAACAAAGCTGTGCCAGCATCCATTGTGTCAAGAGGACACTGCTACACAACCATTCACAGTCAGGGATGGCAAGGGGAAGGAATCAGCAACAAGTGCCTGCTGGGAGAGGAGAAACCCTCTGGGATCAGCACACTTTCCTTCACGGCACAAACGCATCTGAAGGTGCAGACACTGCCAAATTTTGTTAATGACAGGAGCAAAGCTGTCATCACAATAAGGTTTAAGGAGTGCAAAATAAAACTGCAAATATTTCCTGAGAGAAGCTGCTTTCTAGATGCACGATAGGCACAAAGTGCAAAAGGGAGTTGGCACCAGGTAATGTCACCTGGGGAGAAGCTGCCAATTTGGTTCTTGCCTGCTCTGGACAGTTTGGGACAGAGGGTTTAGAGAAAAGAGGTGGCAGTTTAATCTGCTGCCTGCTTGCCTTTAGGCCCTTGAAAGCAGGGACTGCCATGAATTTCCTTGCAGGACGTGGCAAGGCATTAGTCCTCAAGAAAACAAAGCAGCTCTCAAGCATGCTGGTGAATGCTCTCCACCGTCACAGTGTCACCTCTCCAGCTGCACAGGGGACAGCACGGCCCCTTCACACCATTCTGCCACCAGACAGAAGCCCCGGGGCTGCGCACACAAACTCACCTGCCTCGTGGTCAGCAGCCAGCTGTCCCTGTACCACTCTGGGCTGTGAAAGCACCAAGCCAAAGGCAGCCTTCCCCCTTGCCTCAGGTGATAAAAGGCCAAAGTACCAGCGGGGAGGTGCCATGCCAGCCCCCCGCACCATTGGCTGCTCACACCCTCTAGGGACAGGCTCACTGGCACAGCGCCCACTCAGCTGGCAAGGCACGGGATGCAGAGCCTCAGCAGGCAGGGCACTCCTCCCTGATAGCCCCTGCAATGACTCTCAGCTCCAGCAGTCCCTCCCCATCCTCCACAACTGACCTCTGTCTCGTGCAGCTTCCTCAGGCTGGTCAGGATGGGTTCCCCCCTGCCCCCTCCTATCACCATGAGAACAGTCAGGCTGGCACCCTTGCAAAACTGCAGGCAAACTCTGCCCCCATATCCAGCCTGCACTGTCCCTGCACACTAGGGAGCCTTAACTGCATGCTGAGACCCCACGATAAGAGTACACCTCAAAGCACCTCCTGTGTGCCACAAAGGGACAGGAGAGTCCCCTGGCTGGGGGTGTGTTGCACAGGTGTTTGGCTTTGCAACTGCAGGTGGTGCAGTAGAGATTTACCTGAATGCCCACAGAGGGGAAAAAGAAGAACAGAACTCCTGATTAGCAATGAGGATTCCTGAGCTCGCATTCCAGCTCCATCACTGACTTGCCCTTCACCTACAGAAGGATTTCAAACCACAGTTGGCAGCCTGATGAACACCCCGTGCCTATGACAACATTCCAGCTTAGGAAAAAAACAAGCCTTGAACAAAAACAGTCCAACATCTTAGCAGACACAGTTACCCACCACATCCAAACCAGTGCAGTCACCCATAATGCTGCAACAGAAGAGGATTTACCACAGGGCCATGTTGGAAGTGTCACAGGGACAATCCCTCAAGCCCCTGGGACTACAGCAATATCCTGCATTCTGATACGGCATGCACACTGTTGCAACTATCCTCTCCACCAGGACTGGAGATTCACACAACAGTAGTCAAGATTTGCCTGGTGCCCTCAGTCACCAGGGTCACCTCCTGCAAAGCAAAGGAGTTACCAAAGACATCAAGCAGAGCCTTGACTGCTCCTGGCAACTGCCCCTCTGTCTGCCTGGTCTCAGGCACACTAGGAAAAGCCAGCATAGCTGCTGACTCCAAAGCAAAGATCAAAGTGAGTGGAGCAGCAGGTATCACTGGAAAGCAAGGGGACAAAACAGTAGGGAAACAGGTGGGGAACTTCCTGCCTCCAGGCAGTAAGAGTAGGAGGAACACACCCAGTTTTCCTACTCCCTCCCCTTTGGGCTCTCCATCCTGCTGGAAGCAGAGGTGGGCCTCCCACTCCCAGTACAGCAGCATCACACAACTTTGTCTGCTTTGTTGAGAAATCTTTTGCTGTAAGTAAAGACAAGAAGACAACAAGTACCTGCTGTTACCTCTGTGAGAGCTAAGGCTTGGAGCAAGGCCTCCAAAAGGCACTGTGAGCAGCAAGAGAAGTGCCTTCCCGACTTGGAGAGCTTCTCCAGGCCAAAAAAACCCCAGCAATTTACTTAGATTAGAGCAGAAGCCATTTGCCCTATTGCTTAACAAAAGGAGTCCCATGGAGGCCTCTTCTTGCATCAGCATGATCCCTTTAACACTGAGATGCCAAGCCACCTGCCAAGACAGAAAGACTTGGGAAACAGGCCTGTGCTGGTCTGGAAGAAACATCAGATACACCCTTCAACTCTGCATGTCTTGGGTAGAGACTGCCCTGGATCAAGAGACAGAAAGCTAATGCTCATCTTGAAGCTGGGTATGGTTATGAGTACTGCAGCACACCAAAAGGCCCCAACACCCACCTGGGATCTGTCATTTTAGGGTCTGCTCTGACCTTCAATCAAGGCAAGTCCCTGTCCTAGAGATTTTGCAACTGAGCTGCAAGATGGGATGAGTAAGGACAGCCCTTAGGAGAAGTGATTCACCCAGGGCTCACATGGGAAGTCTTGGTATCAAAGACATTGGAGATGATAAGTTGAAGGAACTGGAGGGAAGGTTTCAGCAGGACAAATGAGCTTGCAGTCATGTTATTGAGAACACACTGCTCCACTGAAGGACAACACATGAAAACACTCTTAAGGCAGAATCTTCCCTCACAGGAGAGAGACAACAGGTCTGAAAGTGCTCACAGGCCCCCTGGCAAGACAGAGGGGAGCAAAGGAAACCCATGGGAGCTGCTGGCACTCTTCCCATCTCAACCTGCCTCCTCTCAAAGTCCTCAAAAAGGCAACTGGGTCAAGTCTCAAAAGACCTGGTTCTTCTGCTCTGCACAAATGCCACATCAAGCATGCTGCCCTGCTGCCCTGTCACTCCTCTAACACTTACAACACAAGTAACAAGCCTCTAAATTTAGGACAACTACTCATGCTCAGAGCAAACTGTCTTGGAGTAGGTGCCAGAGAGCTGAAAACCCTTTCCATGCATCTCATCATAAAATCTTCAGTGATGTGGTCATACGAGGCCAGGGCATGGCCATGGCAAAAATTCAGGCCAAGCACTTACTTGCTTGGAAATAGTTGTGGATTCCAACCTTTGGTCTGTAGAAACCTGCAAGTCCCTCCACCAATTCAAAAGGATCTGTAAGAGGTAGCTGCAGAATAGGTCATCCATATGCAAATACAATTTTTTATATATATATATATATGTATATGTAGGAACTTTTACATAAAATGGTTATTTAAATTAAGATTATAATGGGCTAGGTTATTCTGCAGCTGCAGAGGCAGCAGTAGAAGCACAAGCTAACTGACAGACAGTAAAATAGCCTGCACATGATCATGCTGGTGTACAAGCAAGTGCACCTTGGATGTTACTGCACAAACATTAAGTGGGTGCTTATTGCCAGTAATGCTCCTTTCCAAGTGCCACCTGAGAAATCACATCACATGCTGAACTGATGCAATTCTAAATATTTTTAAATCCACCTTCCTCTGGATCTGCTCTTTACACCAGGTTTTATGAAATTACAGCTTCAGAGACATGCAGCATTAGCTGGAGAGAGAAGACAACTTTGCTGAGCTTTTGGGAGCCTGGTAGATGGGAGAGAGAGCAAGGAGAACAATTAAGAACTTACACACAGCACTCCTTTTCAATAACCTGGGGTGGTCAACAAAGGCAGAGCCAGCTGACAGTGACAGACAGACCAACCCTTAGAACTGGAAGGACATACCATGGAGAAACTTGGTGCAAGTGCCTCTCTTGGGTGCTCTGCCAAGAGGCTGAGTAGAAAAGAGTTCTCCCCTCCCAGTTTAGAAAATAACCACCATGTACAAAGCAGTAATTAAAAACAACCAACCAAGAAGCCCAAGGGGAAGCTAAAGGTTGGATTCTATCTCACTCAGTAGGAATGAGGTAGAGCACTGAGCTGAGCTCCTGGGGCCTGAAAGGGACCATTCATTCCCCACCAGCAATGAAACCAGGGCTATTGGCTCTCAGCTTTCTCTGCTGAAAGAAAGGGGTGCCAGTGACCCTGCTGGGAGGAATAAGCATCTTTTCAGGCCAAACTGCAGCAGTACCTCACCAGAGCAACACTCAACCAATCACAGAGATGTTCCTGTTGGATGCCTTAAAGTGTGTGGTCCTGGGATGGGCTGGTTTACTGTGGCCAAAGCAGAGGCTGCAGAGGGGAAGGACTGACAGCTCAGGGCACTGCTGTGCCCACAGTAGACTCCTGGCAGCCCTGCCCTGGGGCTAGCATGGAGAGTGGCTTGGTGAGCTGCTCTGCCAGCTCCATCAGCACCCCTGCCACTGACTACCGCCTCCTGGATTGCTGGGAATCTTTTCTGCTCTCCTGGATTGCCGGAGATGTTTTGTGCTCTCTCTGTCCCTGTCTGCCAGCTCAGGGGGCCAGCTGCCCTATGGATACTCAGTTTTACTGGTAAAGACTGAGACAAAGAAGGCATTAAGCATCTCAGTCTTTTCCTCAGCCTTTGTTGCTGTTTTCTCTGCATCCAATAAAGGATGGGGATTCTTTTTAGCTTTCTTTCCTGTTCTTAGTGTATTTATGAAAACACTTTTTATTACTTTTCACAGCACTGGCAAGATTGAGCTCTAGCTGAGCTTTTGCCTTTCTTATTTTCTCTCTACGTGACCTAACAATGTCCTTGTACTCTGCCTGAGTCATCTGCCCCTTCTTCCAAATGTTGCAAACCCTTTTTTTACCTGCCTTGGTTCCTGCAAAAGCTCCCTGTTCTACAAGGCTGGTCTTCTCTCCTGCTGGCTCATCTTTTGGCACAGAGGGACATTCTGCATCTTTAAAATTTCCTTCTTAATGTATGTTCAGCCTTCCTGGACCCCCTTTGGTGACCTCTTCTTTACTACATCAATAATTGAAAACTCTGTAATTTCATGGTCACTATGCCCAGCCCAGACTGCCTCCAACCACCACATCTCCCACCAGCCCTTCTCTGCTTGCAAACAGCAGGTCTGGGCTCTCTGACTAGCTGTGTTAGAAGTTATCTTCCATACAGCCCAGCAATCTCCTAGGTTGCCTTCTCTCTGCTGTGTCGAGCTTCCAGCAGACATCCAGCAAATCTCCCACAAGAACAAGGGCTGGCAATCATGAAACAGTTGCTCATAGCATAATTCACCTGTCTCTTCATCCTGGTTGGGTGGCCTGTAACATACTCCCCCCAGAGTGTCTTCCTTCCTTGCTAGCCTTCCCCCTAATTCTCACCCACAGGCACTCAACCTTATCATCACTACCCTTCAGCTCTCAATAGCCAAAACATTCCCCAACAGACAGTCACTGCCTCTCCTTCCTTGACTGTCCCTTCTGAGGAGCATATAGTCATCCACTGCAGCACCCCAGCCATGGCAGTCATCCCACCCAGGTTCCACCATGGCGCCCATGTCACAGCTTTCCTGCTGCCACGCTCTCTCACAGCCTCTTGTGCACCTCCTCACTGGCACAGCATGGGAAACTGAAAAGTCCTTGATTTAGAGTGAGCAGTACTTAGCAGCAACTAAGATATCAGCATGTTATCAACATTGTTCTCGTACTAAATTCAAAACACAGCACTGTACCAGCTACTAGGAAGATTAACTCTATCCCAGACAAAACTACAACACTGGCTAAAAAAACTTTTCTGGAAAAAGCCTCCTGTCTTGGTGTGTACTAAGCATTCCACAGCTTTGAGCCAGCATGAGCCAAGCAGTATCCCTTCCTGCTCCTGAAACAAAGGAAAAAGGAGGAGGGGAGGGAAATCACCATCTCTGGGCAGCATCTGAAGGTACCCCAGGTATTTATCTTCCCCCAGACTTTCTCTGTTTTTTTTCTCCCCCCTGCAATATACCTGTTAGGAACTGCACATGGGCATCACTGCAGATCCTCACCCCACACACCACTCACAGAGCCTTCATTACAACATTGAGTTCTCCTGAGAACGGGCTCTAAGAAAGTAGAAATTAAATTTATCTGCTTCAATCTGCTGCAGCAATACTTGTGTGCATCCCTGGTCACTCCATGGAGATCTCAGACTTGTTTTCCTTCTGTGCCTCCCAGGAGGTCCAGGTTCTCAGCAGAGATGCAAGCCAGAAGAACTCACCATCTCTGCGGGAGCCTAGGGACTGGGTCCCCTGCCAGATGCACCAAGAGGGCACATTATTACAGTACATACACACTTTGGTCCTGTTTCATGGGGGTTTCATCATCCCTTTGACTGTAACAACTTCACCTTCTCAATGATGCTCCTGCACAGGCTCATGATGGCCAAGAACAGTTCAGGCCTTGCAAGCCCAAGCTTACTAGGCAGAAACAGCAAACAGGTAAAATAAAAAGAGGGAGTAGGAGCAGACAGGACACCTGCATCTCACCCTGTTACTTGTAGGAAACTCGACCAAAACAGCACAAGCACATCAACAGCTCTCCAGTACCATTCTTCCTGCTCCTCCGCCCAGCTCACCACAAAGAGCACAACCTGTGATTATTGAAGAAGAGGAAGAAGAGAAGAAATGCAGGAAGTCTCCTGTGCATGCATAGCGGTCTTGGCTGAAAAAGGCCCCCAAAATGCTTAACTCACTAGTTTTAGAATCAGTGCAGGACTTTACTATCCCACATGCAGAACTACTGGAACAGAGATACATATCACCATCCTGGACTCACAGACTGCATCATTCCGGGAGGGTGGAGCACAAACCATAACCTACAGCTTCTGCGAAAAAAAGGAAGAAAAAAACCCCAAAACCAACCAAACAACAAAACCAAAACAAACCCCCCAAACATCTGGTAGCAAACATCCTGGCAGCATTCCATGGGACCTACATAAGTGCTGTGCATGGCAAGACCCCAAACAGTAAAAGGAACCAAGGACCACAGTGCTGCAGCAAATGAAATTAATTGCAACTATCTTTGTCCTTTTACAAGAATCTTGCTCTTTTGCAGTCTCAAATATGAGCAGCACCAGAATACACTAGCCACTTCCTCTGCCTCAAAATCACCAAGGGGAAATAGGATAGACAATGAAGCAAAATTACTATCAGTACCTAGCACATAACCTGATTGGAGCAGAGTTCAAGCGTGGGTTGCTAAAGTTTATTTCTGTAAATTTCCGCCTCCCAGTCTGTGTCACATTTCGCTGATTCATTCTACAGATCCTTTTCTACCGACAGCATAGAGCATAGGAAATATCCAGGGCTGGTTGTTTAGTAAACCTGCACTGAAAGTTCCTCTCCATCTACTGCGCCTGCTGCTAATTCCCTTCACAGCTCTGCTCATTAATAAAAATACAACACAATAAAAGAGAACCGCACACATACACACCTCGCCCAAATTTCCTCCATACTGGCTAGTCCTGAGTCACCACCAGTGATTAACTGTTGCCATGCACTAAGGAGGACACGGTTATTAAATTAATAGGGGCTGCTTAACCTGGCTACAAATATACATGAGTTCTTTGTGCCTTAGTGAGCTAATAAGGCATGTGCTAATTACATTAATTCAAACAAGCCCAGCATGCCCTGAGGGCAAAGGGAGAGAAGGGTGCAGCAAACTCAGGCTTTTTCATAACAGCTGTGAGACAGCAGAGAGTACTTGCCTTGACACAGCTTTTGGAGAAGCACAGGAACGCTGTGGCTGGCACCCTACAGCTCACTCGGCCCAGCTGCTGCCTGGTTCATGTGCAAAATCCCTGCTCATTCACCCAGCCCTTGGTGCAATGACAGACACAGGATCCTCTCTCCGAAGGGCCAGCCAGCTTGTCTGTTCCTATCTCTGTGGCCCAGAACACATGGCAAGCCTTGGGATGACACCGCGCTGCTTTGGGACTGTGAGCCTGGGACACTGCTGGCAGCCCCCTTCCCACATGGCACCAGCAGCCTCCAGCCCTGGAGCAGCACCAAGGGCTGCAGGTCACCCATCATCCAGCCATGTGATGCTCCTCATACAGTCCCATCTCCTCCTCACCCCCAAAGTCAGCCACGACAGCTCAGAGCCTGCAGTGGGACCTTAACCAAGTAAGGCAATCCCAACACATCCCTCAACCTATCTGGCAATAGGCAGGCAGAAGGGACAGTTGCACCTCCCACATCAAAATGGCAACAGAGCCTTCAGAAATCTAACAGGCTGCAGCAGGGAGAAGCAAGGAGAGAGACACACAATCCCAGCAAGGTTCAGATAGGCTCAAAGAGGAGCCTCCCATCTCTCCAGCCCAATGGTAAGCAGATCTCTAACCTCTGCCACACCTGGAGAAGAAGGCTCAGCATCAGCTATGTTCACACTGAGGTGTCTGCTAGGAACTGTCACCACTTCCTGGCATGCAAGGGAAGAAAAGGAAAGGAAGACGAAGTTGATCATATTTTTTGGCACCTCCAAGGACACATGCTCACCAAGCACTTTCTGAAGGATGTACTTTTCCTGTAAGCACTAGGGGACTGTGCTGGAGCAAAGCAAAGTTGTTGGGTTTTTCTTCTGACTCTCTTATCACTTCTTCCTATGCATGCCCTTCTTCCTTGCATCTAGCAGCACATCTTAGGGCCATCCCTAACAGATGTAAAAAGCCACCACCTTTCTCTGGCTGCTATGCTATGTGAATTTTAAGCATTATAAAGACATGATGGTGTCTCTCTGCAACAAAGAGAGAATCTACAACCAGGCACCAGGTGAGAGCCAGTGCTGTGGAAGGGTAGCACAACACCATTTTTTCTGCACAAAGAGGAACTGGTACAGGCTTGATGCAGTCCTGATGGTGTGTTGGCGGAGAAGGTGCAAAGATTTTCATGAAGGGAACAGCACCAGGGATTTTTAGCCCCTGGAAAATGCCACATGATTTACTTTCCCAGCAGAGACTGTGGTTACTCAACCACTTGTCCAGCATAACTTCAGACTACTGCTCTTCCTTTCCCCAGCAACTAAAAGAACTCACTTTGGCCCAGGCCTATTCCCAGGTCACGTGTAGCTGTGAACACACAAATGCTTGTGTTGACATAAGCAGAGAGAGGCAAGAGTGGAAGCAGGACTGTTCCTCTTGGCAGCAGCCTGCAGCAGCTTGCCGAGTGCACCGATGAAGTAAACCAATATACAACAATAAAACAGAACAAGAATCCCTCCAGGGAAGCCTAGGAGATAAGAGCTTCTGCGCCCTTAACAAAATCATTTAAAAGGCCTAGTAACCCAGACCCCTGTGGGTCTGTATGTCAACTGATAGCTGTCACTCAAAAGCCCCAAAGAGGGACTGTTGAGCCTGGCTGGAACTGCAAAGCATCCCACAAACGCCGCATCCTGTCCCTGTAGCAACGCCACAGTGCACTGAGAGCATCAGCCAGGGCCATGGGAACCAATGCTAAAATACCACAGTGAATGAAGCAGGACCTCAGGGTGTGAAAGGACAGATCCTTCCTGCACGACCCTCTGGAGTCAGGAGCTAGGCTCCCCCTAAGGCAAGGTGACAGAGAAGCATCGAGCAGGAGCCACCACGTAAGCATGCCCACGCTGGTGTGCAGGCTGCAAGCTCACCTGCCTGCTAGAGCCAAGGCCTTCTGTACAAGAGACCAGACATGGAGAACTGACAGGATAACAAAAGGACATTTCCCAGCCTTCCAAACACTTTGCAACAGCAGGTAGAAACCCCTCTGAAGAACAAAGCTTATCTCATTACTTCTCAGTGCCAGAGGCAGAATTTCACTAGTGCTCCCAGTGCACTGGAAGAAATGCCACTTAAATGTCATGTTAGTCAATATTCCTTGCCTCTCAGCCACAGGACACTGCTGCTGACAGTCCCTTTGCTGGGGGGGGAATACGAACACAACTGCTCCAATCCTCTATTGCCAACAGCCCTGCTCTCCCACCTCAGCTGTTTTGCTTATGCCAAAACTGTTCGGATCACAGCAAAATGGTTCCTTGCTAAACACACATCAGCAGCCCCACATGGGTCAGGCTGCTTCTGAAGAGGTTAGCCGCTCCTCCAGGGAAACTCATACACACTCTGTGAGAAGCAGAGGAACTGTCAAGGGGACTGCAACCACCACCTGATGGCTCAGGAGTCTGCGGCATAATCCATTCACCAGCACCCTGCTCACCCAGAGTGCTGCGAATCAGCAGGCTGCAAGGCAGGCAAGGCATTCCCAGCAGGAAGACAATGTATTTTGGAGGCTACAGGTAAATGAAAACACATCTAGTCCTGCTCACCTAAACAGAGTGCAGGGAGATGAGTAACACAAGAAAGGGAAAAGAGGAAAAATTGAAGTATATCAAACCTGAAAAGTCGTTCTCTGAACATCACATGTCTCACCTGGCTACTCCACATGTGCAGGGCAATGCTGCTACCTGACAGATGTATCCACAAGATTTACGTGACACATCCCCAGGGGAACAATTCATCTTGCACTGCTTGAGAAACTGTTTTCAAAAAGTTTCCAAATGAAAAACACCTCACAACTCTGCTCTAATTACCAACTCTGTCTCACAAAGAGTGCATGGCAGCAACAGCAGGCAGCAGCAGACACAAGGAATTGTCATGCCAGTGAGCAGTGGAACAGGCACGTTGCCTCGAAGACTAGCAACAGTTTGGCAATGCAGGAACTAGACACACTGTTCTGCTCCAGAGGTCCTTGGACAAGGACTTCTGGGCTCCAATCTATAACCTAGCTGGAGTCAGCTGTGACAAGTGACATGGGAACCTGCCTGCCCCAGAGCAGAGCCCACTCAAGATGTGATGCAGCACTCTGGGGGAAACATGTTCTCCCTCCCCAAGAGCAGTAATTTCATTGGAGAGAGGAAGAGGGGAGGCTGGCCACAGCACAGTTCATCAGCGTTCCCAACCATGACATGTAAACCCTTACCCATGCCCTTTCAAGCTGCCAGCAAGCTTGCCAGCTTACATATATGCACACGTGTGTCCAAACAGCACATGCCCTTTACCACAGCTGATCCATTTGTTTTCAGCTCCACATCACCTCAATTTGCACTGACACAGGTCCAGGACACTGCAGCAGCACGAGGGACAACCCAGTGTCAGATGACCCTACGGCCTTCCTACAATCTCAGCCGTGTGCCAAGCAAGATGTCACAAGCTGCCCAGCAGCTCTGCAGCTTCTTTCCCACAAGCTGACTCTGTGTGTGCAAACTGCCCGTGGCTCAGCTCCACCAGACCAGCCTGACAGGCGGGCACAGCTGAACCTCAGCACAGGGCAAATGGGACCTTGCTCTGCCCAGGGCCCTGTGGAGCCACAGGCACTGAGTCAGAGGAGCCTCCTGAGCGCAGGGGCCGTGGGAGCAGCCGGCTCAGCCTCCCCGAGCGTGCTGGCAGGGAACGCTGCACGCAGGCACGCGCCCACACACCGCTCAGCAGCGACCTGGCATTTCTTCCCCCCTTTCCAAAGCCAAATTCAGACCATCTGTTGAAGTATTTCTGCAAATCATCCCTCTTTTGGGAAGGGCCGGGGGCTGAGCTTAGTTGTTTATATAGTGTCTGGCATTTCTGCAGTGCTTATCACTTCAGTATCCAAGCTATTTCCTTCAAGCTCTCCATTACTTTTGAAGAACCAGTGTGAGGCACCACAGAATCTACATTGTAAATTCTGCAAAAAATAAAAAGGGTCATCAAAAAGATGACAGCTGCTCAGGTCACGCACACATTTAGCTGCTAATAAAGCAAGTGGGATAGTTCAGGAGAAAGGGGACAGGCCAACACAATGAGTTTTATGTCCTTTAAAGAAACTACTACACTTACAAAATAGCCTTCATAAACAACAAATGCTCCTGTTGCCTTACAGAGAAGAGCTTGGCTTGCCCAGGGCATGGAAAAGGAAGCTAGCACTGCTATCCTTGAGTAAAAAAGGGAGGTGAAACATCTAAAAGAAGAGACTGTTTACTAGATCAGGTCATACTTTCTGCAACATCTGCCATGGCCATTTTAATTGGCAAACCCCTGGAGTGCTGCTGCTCCCACTGCATTGTAAAGGAAAGGATCAGAGACTTATTGCTTACCCCAGGTCCTGCTCTAAATCTGTAGCAAAGGAGAAAGCAGGACTCAAATCCACAGTAAGCCCCCCACACAGCCTGTCCCTAAAACACAATTTCTTCTTTTTTGTAAATCCTTAACTATCACAGAGCAAAGAGAACAGCACTGAACAGGGCACAAACAGACTCCCAGTCCGCGCATGGCCTTGAAGAAGGTGTTTCCACCCCATCAGACCCACCAGGACACAGGGAACTGCCCTTTTCTCCACACCCATTAAGGGCAGTAAGGTGTCAGACACCACAGTGACAAGAGATGCAGCAGCAACAGCAGAAATGAAGATGGTCTGGCCCAGACTAAGCACACCACATGCTACAGCTTAATTCCAGGTACTTATCCACACAAAAGCCAGCACTCATCCAGCTTGGAGCTCTCACAGCACACAGCACAGCCCTTGGTCAAAGCAACAAGGCTCCACTGAAAGCTGCAGCTGAACTCAGAAACCAAGGATCATGGCTACTGGGCTTCTTTCTGGCTTGATCCAAACCAATTGCTCACTTGCACAGCATCTCTTTCCTACTAATATCATTTGCTGAAAGTCCCCTATCTTTGTGCTCTAATTAAAAAAGAAAAGCACATAACTCTCTTCCCAAACACCTCCTCCAAGCCAGTTACTCAACCAGTGCAGAAGCATCACTGTCATATATAAGAGGGGAATATTTCCTTCTCCTTCCCTCTCCCCACCCTGTCTACAAAGGGCACCAACCATCCTCATAGCTGGGACAGCTTTTAAATTGAGAGTATAAGCCCCAAACATAGAGTCAAAACTCCAGGTGGGGCAGGCACCGTCTTTGATGTGACTTAGTCATCTCCAGCTCCTCAAATTCATGCTATTTGGGGAAACTTAGCTGGGTCAAAACCAGCCTCTCTCCTGCTGGCTTCTGGATAAATGCCTCAGACACAGGAAAGAAAAAAAATCCACACAGCTCTCCTGATATGCCATACACCAGCATCAGTGCCAAAGGAAGGAGCACAGCACAGGAAGGTTTGACAAGACAGTCACCCACCCACAACAGGACTACCAAAATGAGAACAAGCACCAGTTACAAAAAGGTTTAACAAAACAGAGTAAGAATGCATTCCTGTGAACAGCTTACCACAGGCTGTACTAAATTATGATCAACAGAGACCCCATAAATTACATAAACAGTAAACTGTCATATTCTTTCTGATATACAACAAGCATTGCTGCCTGGGTGCCTCTCCCTTCCCCAAGCATATAACCTCCACCTAGACAGCCCACCTAAGGCAGAAAATGTTCCAAGTTTTTATATTTGCAGATGTGTAAGAGGAAACTACCTGACAGAAATCCAAACCACCCAGAGTGACCAGGTCTTTTTATTAGGTTTGTCTGGGATTTTGCCTTGTTTTCTGAAGCTTTTGTACCTCCTGTTACTTTATCTTCACAGTAACTCAAACTACCAGGCAATCAATACTGCAAGGTTAAAGCAACATCCAAGTTTGGCATTGGACAGATCAATCCAACTCCTCCTTGCTGCTATCTCTGTGCTGGAAGGCAAACAGAAGAGGAGAGGAAAATATTTACCTGCTGTTAGGATTAGCTGGAGCAACACAGTGTTAGCACTAGCAAGCTGCCACTGTTAGCTGGATATGGCCAAGTGACAGCACCCAAACCAAGCAGGGACAGCCAAAGGACTCAGCCTTGCTGAAGGAGGATGGCTTCATTACACCATGGGGCCAGAGAAGCTGAAACACATTGCCCTGTTAGACCTCAGACACCTCTCTGGAAGAGAGCAGGCACTTGCAGTCACATCCCTGTTGTCTCACTGTAGACAGACAAGGCAACTGTCTCCAGCAAGGCTGGAGTCCATGCAGCCATTTATGAGGAATGCACCACGGAACACAGGCATGGTGTTCAACATGTTCAAGAGTAACAAATCAAAACAATGCACTGCCTACAACAGGCAGCATCTCCAGCTCATTTGCCATGATAAGTAATCGACAATTCCAAATCTCCCAACCTGTAGTAGTGCAGATGTTGGGTCACTTCTAAGAGAGCCTGAATATACAAACATGGGCACTAAAGCAGACTTTTGCATTTCCTGAAAACACAGTTAAGGATTTAGGAGAATGCATCATGGATGTAAAAGGAATAATTACCAGTCCTTATGTACCTGAGCAGCAGAAGGCAGAATGCTATCAACAGGCAGATTCTTCCCCATCCTGCACTGTTGCTGTAGAAGGAGCAGAACAGACATTTGTCCTACACAGCACTGCAGATTTTAACAGGAGAGCAGAGGCAGCTGGGAGAAAGACAGGTCCAACTGGACCTTAACATAATGTCCTGTTAACAGGACATTAACAAACTTGTAAGTGACAGGCTAAACAGGCTGTGGGACCAGACTCCTCCTGTTGCTCGAGGGCTCCCACATGATGCTCAAACTCAGCTGGTGCAAACAAAATTTGCCCCACTGTCTGCCAGAGCTGTATCAACTTACTCCAGTAAAGGGTGAAGGTGCTTAGATCTAGGACATCACTGAAGGGTCACTGGAACACCACTGATGGGCCATCAGCTGTGTAGAAATTTCATTCTAGGGAAAAACAAAGAAACAAAGGAAAAAACCACCAAAACAAAAAACCCCAAACAAACAAAAAACCCAACCAACAACAAAAACCCCCAAACAAAACAAACAAAACAAAACAAACAAAACAGACAACAACAGGGAGGGAAAAACTGTGAAAAAGAAGGCCAGGAGAAATTAGTCTTAGGAAGAAATACCTCTCTGTTCTGAAACAGCCTAGAAAAGGGGAAAATGTAGAAACTCCCTTCACAGTGCATCAGCATCCTATCATAACACACATGAACTGCAGCACTCAGGATCATTTGTCCCAGCCATTCCAAACCTGGTTTGGTTACATATCATCTCCCCAGCCCAGGCTCTCCTAACAATGGAACAAAAATATTTTGCATTTTTCCAACCCTTTTCCTTTCACTTTGGGGCCTAGTTCAAAGCCCTCTTATGTCATTCCGACAGCACAATATGATTTTAGGCTGATAAACCCAGCCCATTAAGAGATACGCCCTGTGCAAGACATCTTGCTGGCACTGGAAAGTTGGCAGTGCAAAAGATTTGCAGTTCCCTGCCTGTAAGTGAGACCAGGGATCAAGTGACAAAAGCAAGGATGGTGTGGAACAAGGCAGACCTGCTGCTACTCAGCACCAGGGGACATGAGTCCCTCTGCAGTTATGGTCAATGCTGCTAAACTTTTCTTCACACCACACAAACCTTCCATCCCTCGGACTTCACAAGGACATCCCACCTTCCAGTGGCTACTGTGAATCTGGCAATATACCCTCCAGAAGCATCTTATTTCCACAGTGGGATGAGAGTCCAGAGGCTTGCCAGCATCTGTAAAACAAGTAACTGCCAGCTCATCAGCAAACACAAGGCCTGATCCTTTGGAGGACCGGAGATGGAGACCATGCATCCTTATTCCACACCCAGGCATTCCTTGCTGAGGAAGAAGGAACACTCATCAGACACCCATCTTACAGCCTCCTGGCTGCAGATTATTCAGACATAACCCAGAATGTGTTAAAGAAACTTTCCTGTCTGACCACCCAGGAGCCACTCTGTCAGTCACACTCCCCCCATTCCAAGACTTTCACTGCTGGGACCAAAGTCCCTTCACAGCAGATGGCTCCAGTGACCCCTTGGGTGGCCCTTTTGGCTCCCCGCACACCCCACACTTACAGTCAGACAGGGTTTCCTTACTGGCTCAGCCCTGGGTTTCCCACAGCAGTCTCAGATGTCTGGATCCTCTAAGTAATTTAATCGTGGTGCAGTGACACAAAAACAGTTTGACCTGGTGCCTCTGGGGAGGGACTCCTAACAAAAGCATTCCTGGGCTTTTATACTCTTACAGTTTGTGCACCCAGACAGTCTGGGGTCTTCTTGCTGAGTCACCAGCTCCTGCTGTATCCCCGCGCCCTCTGCTGTGCAAAGGGTCAGCACCAGGTCACAGCCCCTTTCCTGGCTCCTGACATTTCCCCCATCCAGGGCACAAACCGTAGTTCACAGTGCAGCTGCACACCCAGCTATCAACACTGGGTGTATTCCTCAAGAAGTGCCAAAGACATTTAACTATTTTCACAGCATTGCATGATCATCACACACCCTGCAACAATGATGTTCCCTAGATTGGGAACATTAACCTTCAAGGAAAAGCTGTTCTCACAGGAATCTGCAGAATTGGGCCTCTGGTCAGGGATATTGGCTGTACACACAGATTTTATTCTACCTACACACAACACAACATTTACTCACCTGGAAACACAGCTGCCCTACTCTGGGAAATTTCTCCCTCCTACTATTTCACAATTCTCAGGATGACAACAGTTACGCAAGAACAGCTGTATAGATACATGAAATGCTTACAGCTTCTAAGCAAGACTTTCCCCTAATTTCCCTTATCAGACAGCTCCAAATCCTATGGCTCCCAGGTCTCAAGGCACACCAATCAGCCACCAGTCACCGTGCCTCCATCACACCTTTGCCCTGGCAGAGACCTACAAGAAAAAACATGATGCACAAGCGAGCAGGGGGCTGCTTCCACATGGACATGCTGCTGTCACCTTGGCCAGCCAGGCAGGCATTTCCCCCATCTTGCCCACTAATTTAAATCTCGGCAGGAAAAGGGGAGCAAATGGCCTTGACAGGCTGTCAGTGATTTCTACCTTTTAGTAACTTAATACAGCACACTATCCCTTCCTAAAACGGCAGCAGGAAGATGCTCAACGGCTCTGGCATCCTAGTAAGACATTAACAAGATTGCTGGGCACCAAACAGGACTGCAGACTTTCCTTCAAGAGCAGGGCTTCAGTTTACAACACAGATTTGATCCCTTTTCCATCTCAGCCATCCATCTGTGCCACAGATCACCACCACCCCCAAAACATAATGCTCCTTACTATGACAGGCATTTGATGAACAGATGAGCCCAAGGGCACAGCACCAGGAGAAAAACTGCACCTGTATGAACAACTACAAGTAACAGCATGCAGTTAAAAATCCTACAGGCAAGACATTCAAAGGGATACACCCTCATTAAATCCTTGTGTTTATTTTCTGAGGAAGAGGTTAGAGGAACTCCTCCTATTAAACCTTGCCTACTCTGTTTATAACAGCCTGCAAAGCAAAACAGAAGTAGAGGACAAGAAGACAACCACCACCCGAGTGCCGATACATCCTTATCAGTACCACTCTAGTTCAGTTGCCTTTTGCTTGGCACTGCCAAGAAGAGAGTTCTTGAGAAGCAAGCCACAGTTACTTGCAGTGATCAAAATCACTGCAGATACCATCCCAACAGCAGCAACAGCAGCACCACGAAGTCAGATCCTAACAGCAGCGAGACTCTCAGAGATTAACACACTATGGTAAAAATACCCACTATTGAACTGTAAACATCTAATAGCCAAAAGACTTCAGGCCAAATAAATATATCTGTGATCCTGCCCTGACACCTGGCAAGGTATATACCCTACAATCTGAGAAGCCTTGCAGGAAAGGGGCTGGGGCACTGGAAAATCTGATTTTCACAACTTCACCCTCACCCAGCAGCTGCAGAGGGTGCAGCAAGAGGATGCTTGGGGTCCAATTCCCAGGGTGACCTTGAGGAAATCCCACAGTCTGTCCACATTTCCACTCTCCCCGTCCACTGCATGAAGAGCACAATAACCTTGACCTATCTCAAAGAGGCAGGGATCTGGCTTAGGAGAGTCTGGAAGGAGCTCAGAGGGGCTTAGATGCAGGACCTGCGCTGCCACCGGGGCGGTCAGGGAATCCTACGATTCGCCCCAGAATCAAAGCCCGGAAACTCGTTAATCGCTTTCAGTATAAAAAGCTGCAGCTCCGGGGCACTGAAGGGCTCGCTGGAGCCGCACACGTGTCACCGCAATTTCCCCGGCGCGGGCAGGGCAGAGGAAGGCGCGCCGGGCTGCAGCCCCCGCGCCCGGCAAGGGCAAGCCCCGCTCCACGGGGAGCAGGGCCATCAGCCCCGAGCCCCCCACGCAGGCACAGGGAGCCAGCCCGGGGAGGAGGGGAGGGGCTGGGAACACCTAAAACCCCAAGGGTGAGGAGGGGAAGGGG
>NW_005054312.1:8826313-8852589 GCF_000277835.1 Geospiza fortis
GCTCACGGCAGGACACGGCGCGAGCGGCGGCGGGGGAGAAATAATGTCTGTCACCTGTACCCGAGGGAACGGCCTGAAATTGTGTCAGGGCAGGTTTAGGTTGGGCATTAGAAACAGGTTCTTCACCCAGAGGGTGGCTGGGCACTGAACAGGCTCCCCAGGGAAGCGGTCACAGCACCGAGCCTGACAGAGCACAAGAAGCATTTGGACAATGCTCTCAGGCACATGCTGTGACTCCTGGGGATGTCCTGTGCGGGGACAGGAGTTCCTTTCCAACTCAGCATATTCTGTGATTCTCTTCAGGATACCAGCCAGACCCACTGTGCCCTTTGGGTCAACATGCTGTGCTGCCTGCACCCCCTCAGGAAAGCCACCATACCACTGGCAGGCCTTGATTTTTGGGGCTAGCAGGCTCCACTGTGAACCTGTGGCGTTCTCAGGAGTATTATGGGACCTAAATCCTTGCTGGGACAAAATATCCACAGAGACTGTATCATCAGGCCTTGGAAATTAAGTATTTTAATGGTGAGGAGGACAGCGGCAGCCAAACAGATCCCTATGCTTCTTGGAATGACCAAGTTCTTTGTGGTGAGGGTGGTGAGGCACTGGAACAGATTGCCCAGGGAAGCTGTGGATGCCTCATCCCCAGCAGTATTCAAGGCCAGGCTGGATGGGGCTCCGAGTAACCTGCTCTAGTGGAAGGTGTCCATTAGAGGAGGATAGAGTGAGATGATCTTCAAGGTCTCTTCCAACCCAAACTTCATTGCTCACACACACCAGGCCCTGTGAGTGTGGGATTACCAGCTCTGTGCCAAGGGCCCATGGAAGCCGGCAGAGCATCAGTGCACAGTTATCCTGTGCAAGGAATTGGGGGTGACTAGAAAAGAGTGCCTACAAGGATGCTCCCAGGAGCATGTAGGGCTAATGAGGACATGGTGTACACAGGAGAAGTGGCAATTATATGGAGTTGTGATGGCGTTGCCCAGAAACCTCACAGTTCTTCACACACCTGAAAACAAAAGGAGCTTGTTATCACAGTCAGGGACCTGGAACCCGAGGTGAGAAGAAGCTGTAAACCAAAGGCCAGTGAAGCATCAGAAGCCAATGGTAGTGAGTTGGATATAGGTGAAAAGGAGATCAGCTTTCCTCATGTGCTATTCAACCCGGGCTGAGCAAAGCATGAGAAGATACAGCACTGGAGGTGGAAAGCTCCCTCCAGAAGAGAGGTGCCTGACCAAGGGAGGAGGCCTGTGTGCTGTGGCCATTTTGTGGGCATATATTGGACGAGCATCCAGCATAAGAGAAAAATGCCAGTGCAGTGGGCAGGGAGATGCCAGAATAGCCTATCCAACCCCACAGTCCTATCTCCACCATGTCCTTGGAAAAACAGGCAGCAAGGCCTGGGTTGCGGGCAGGCTGCTGTGGTGGGCACTGCTGCAGGAATTCCCAGTTTGGGGAGCAGTGTGGGGGCGTTGAGGTCTTCTTACTCCCCAGCTGCAAAATTGTTTCCCACCCCTTTCCTTGGTGGTGGCATATCCCCACTCTGCCCTGTTTTGTAAAGGCATCAGTGGGTTTCACTGTGCTGTATCCTCTCAGTCAAAAGCTGAACTGAACTCAGTGTGGCTTGAGGTATAGATGTTACTGTTTATCACAGTGTAGACGTGCTGGCAAGACATTACTATCCCCTGGCAAAGAAGAGGTTAACACTGTCCATCTTAGTGCTGCATCTCAGGAGGACTGCAATCACACATTTTTATTTTTGGTTCTGCTGCATGAGAACAACTGCTCTTTGTAACCTCCATGGCACAAAGGACCCGTTTCTTCCGGCAGCATTTAAGAGAGGGCATAGAAAAAGGAAGCAGAGGAAGAAAGTTCGTATTCAGCAAGTGCCAGGTTGTCAAGGTTTCCTCTGCTTTCAGACATAATTTTTTTCTCCTGACAGACACAAAAAAGATTTAAAACTGTTTGGTGCAAAACGGAGCTTCAAAAGCAGCGCTGTGTCTGACAGAAGGTGAAGAGCACAGCTCAGGACCTCCTGTACAAGGCAACATTGTTGTCATCGTGGTGCACACAGGAGCATTAGACCAGGTCTGTGCTCTCCTTGTCACAGAGCTTGTCCTGTGTGAGTCTCAAAATCCTGCACTGCTTTCAGCCCAGCTCCCAGAGGGCTGTGGGCTGGTTCAGCCCTACAAGGACATGGGTCAAGTTCAGTCTGCTGCAAAGAAAGAGGCTGTCACGAGGTCTCACTCTTCAGTTTCCTTCCCCATTTGTATTGTTTTCTGTTTTAATAAATTGTGGACTGCCAGTGAAATCCCTAAGTGCCTGCTGAGTGTGGTTATTAAACCAACGCTTACAAAAGTAAAATTGGGCAAGCTTGGTCACTGCTCCCTTGGCCTGGACATGATTCTCAGAGCACTGGTAGACAATTCAACTGATAAATATTGAAGAGGCAGCAATGCAATTAGCACCAGTCAACACCGTTTTCTGGAAAAATCAATCCCAGCCAAGCCCGATCTTGTTCTACATTGAGACCACAGGATGCGTTGCCAAAGGTAACAGCACAGAGGTGTTAGGAGAGGCATCCAGGGTATAGTCAAACAGAATGAGTAAAATTAACAGATTCACAGCTGGCCATCAGCTGGGATGGCAGGAAGCACCCAGAAACCACTGCTCTGGTTTCATTTTCTGTGCAAGTACTTGATATTACAGAAGTGAGAGAAAATGTGGATGCAGCTGGAGAGTGCAAGAAGGGGACAGCTTAACCCCAAACCCAGCTCTGTTGTTCCCAAAAGCTCAAGCTGCAAGACCACACTAGTGAGTCCAATGTATGTGGTCTGTCTGTCCTCTCTGCCTCTATTACTCCTTGAAAAGAGGCTGCAGACATCTTCCTTTTAAAGTGACTTTTAGAGCAGCTGGGTTGACCCTGGCATTCTAATGAGTAACATGTCATGAGCTGGCTTAAACAATGGCCCAGCTCCTGCAATACCTCCTGCAGGGCTGGCAGCCTCCAGTAAGCACCAGCATCTCACAGTGCCCGGTACCCGTGGGGCTCCAGCCTCAGACTGCCTGACACCCGGCAGCCCCGTTCCCTGCCTGGCCACAGCATGTGCCACAGCAGCAGCACCTCAGCTCCTTTGGCAGCCAACACAGGCTCCCACGCTCAGCGCAGACAACACAAGGCAAAGCAATCTCATGCCCTCCATGCTTATCTCCTGGATAAAACAGTGAGGCACTTTTGTTTATTGAGTGCCGATGAATGGCGCTGTCTTGGCTGTGAGATTGGCCTGCAGATCCCACTCCAGGCACAACTGCTGGCAGGGAGCCACCTATTGCCCTGGGAGCCTTTCAGCAGGGTGCTGTCCCTCAACCCAGGGACAAAACGACCAACAGCTTCCTATCATATGCATCTGTCCCCATGCAGAGGTGGCGTCAGATTTATGGGGCACTGATCACTCTTTTCCCCTGCAAGTATGGCCCAGATGGGTGCCAAGGAATGCAGTTTGCTCGAGAATTTTTCAGTATTCCTTACTGTGACGGTGGTCACAAGGGTTTTTGGGTGAAGGAAGAGACGAGATCCTTGACTCCATGATCAGAAGGCTTGATTTATTATTTTAAGATATATACATATACTATAACTATACTACAAAGAAAAAGCAGGAAGATTTCCAGAGGCTGCTACCTAACCTAAGAATAGAATAGTAAAGAAGGATGACAAGGCAGCTCTCTCCGACTCTGTCTGAGAGAGTTCCGTCCCGGATTGGCCATCAACCATAAACATCCAAGCTGGGCCAATCCAGATGGACCTGTTGCATTCCACAGCAGCAGATAACCTATTGTTTATGTCTATCTCTGAGGCCACAGCTTCTCAGAAGGAAAAACCCAAAGAAAGGTTTTTTCACAAAGAGAATGTTTGCGACACCTCACCTTCTACAGCTCGTTTGTTCATCTGCCCTTCCAGCAGCTGACAAAAACTGTGAGGAATGTGCATTGGCAGTGACCTGCATGGCTGTTTCTTGGGGGGCAGGAAGGTGAGATGGCTCCGTGCTGCCAGGATGAAGTGGATGATGAGGACACTGTCACCCTGCCATGAGTGAAACAGCTGGACCTCAGGGAGAGTCACAGATCCCAGGCTTGCCACCTCACCAAGAGCTGCAGCCAGCTCCTCCAGGGCCATGTTATTTTAGGACCCCAAAAAGCTGATGGATCCATTTGTGACTGCCTCTGCCTTGCAGCCATCATTCATGCATAGCAGTTGTCACAAAATAGCCTGTTTAAGCAGCAGGACTTTCTTTACTCTGCCCAGACTGCAAAGAAATCATCTCTTGTAAGGGACTTTTGAGGGGGAGACACCATGTGTTCTTGCTCCTTTCAATGCATCAGGATGAAAGCCTCACCAAATCATCTGTTGTGGGGATTTTTGAGGGGGAGGCAGTGTATTTTCTTGCTCCTTTCAGTGCACTGCAATGAAAAGCCTCACCAGGACTGTCACTCAGCCTGATGTTCCTGCAACACTTGAAGGCTGTGCAGACACCAGGAGACAGAAACTTGCAATGTTGAGAGGGAGCAGCTACAATCAATATCACAAGCCATGCTTGCTCTTAGCTCTGACCTTGGGGAGACGCTAAGAATCACAACAATTTCCATTCTTCTCCAACCTGGAGGGAAAAAAAACCAAAAACATTTGTCCTGAACCATTGCTGCTTCCAGAGGAAGTAAAATCTTCCGAGGATGTGGCTGAAGAAGCAGCAAGGTGAAGATTCATACCTAAGCTAATGTCCTCCCCCAGCTATCCTGTTATACTACCTCCTTCATTCAGCTTTCCTGTCCTACTTCTCACTGTAATCCAAAGCTTCTCTCCATCAGCCCAACAAAGCAGAATTAGAAGCCTAACCAGCCAGGCTCATCAGCAAGGTCTCTTCTTCACACGACAGGGAGAGATGGGTGACTCCATAGGGGCTGCAGCCACCCTCTGCAAAAGTCCCACTCTCTTCTGGACATGCAGATTTGCTGTTTCTAAAGCTGGTGATGCTAAACACCTCCAGAAGACCAGGTCTGGCCTGTGGCAGAAACCTGGCAGAGACATCATGGCTGGGACACATCTGGGGTTACTCACATCACTGTGTGATCCTGTTCACACCCAAAGCTTTAAGTTCTTGCTGCTGCCTTGGAACTGTCCCACGGGTGAGCCTGCCATACCCTGCTACCTCTTTTGATCAGGAAAAAGGTTTCCTACATTAGGATGAAAAACTCAAATAATTTCTTAAGGTATTTGAGGGGTCTTTTAGAAATTCCAAGGTTTACCCTTGCTGCTTCAAGCAGAGGGCTGGCAGGGTTGTAGAAGCATGGAAACTTAGGACAGCTTGGCAGCTAAGAGATGACAAATATTACCTTGCTGTTTTCCCAAGTCACTCACTAAATGTCTGCAGACAGCATACCTTAAGCTCTCATGTCCTGTTAGCTTAATCAATGCTAAGCCCAGCTTCATGGAATCACACAATGGATTGGGTGATCACACAATGGGTTGGAAGAGACTTTAAAGATCCAACTCACCTGCCATGGGCAGGAACACCTTCCAGCTGACTGTTCTGGGTTGTCTTCAGTCTATCTTCCCTGGACTCCTGTGACCCAGCAGCAGATGACCATGCAGGGCCGGCCCCAAGATGTGGCCCCACCAGGTGACCCAGCACATGGGACTTTGTGTACTCAGCCTGAGACACAGTGAAAACAGGGCAGAGCAGACGTTTTCAAGTTTGACATGTCCAGAGTAGAAATTCTGTCTCCCCCTTTGAGCAGTGCTACATGCTTTGTTTTGGGTCACCACTGGAATTCTCAGTCCAGTCCAGGAGTGAAGCTCAGCCACATGGCTTTGAGGAGAGGTTCCAGCAATAGCTGCCTCCTCCCACCCTTGCAAGTGTGGTCTCCTCTGATCCACAGGGCTTCAGCAGAAACAAAATTTGCAGCCATCCTGCTTTTCTAGAGAAAGCGAGTAGAGATGTCTGATTGGCTTCCTCTGCCTGCTTTGTTTCTCCACATGCTCTGTTGCTGCTGTCTGATCCAACTCTTGCCTGAGAAACGTAGCCCCAAATCTCTTGCTCCTTCCACGTGGGAATGCATTCAGCTTTCTGTATTTGTTTGCTTTTTAGAGGATTTGTTTCCCTAGTAATTTAATCAATCACTTTCTGACACAACATTTATGTTTGGTCTCAAACCTTCCACAGCAAGGAGTCAGCATTAGAACTACTCAGAGTGGGGGGGAAAAAAGGTACCCACTTTTGCTAATTTGCAGGTGATACTGGACTATTTCGTTTGGTGCCACCTAGTTGAGAAACAGTGGATGGCAACCATGTATTCACAATCTTCATCCTTTCCCAGGAGATGCAATACTTTGCTGTAAGAGTTAAAAATGCTCTGTAGTACTCATCTCTGAGCATCCGTCCTGCCCCTCTTGCACATTTTCCTGTTCTACCATCTCCTGTGTGGAAAAGATAATAACTGCACTGGTGTTCAATGAGCAAACCAAGAAGAAGGATCTTAGCTCCAGACCCCCCAAAAGAAACTTCTGGATGGGTTCAGCCTACAGACCTACTGTGAAGAGGTCTACAAGAAGAATAAAGGCATAGTCTTATTGCCTACCTGGTTTCTATATTTCCCAGTCACCGAATTCTTTCAAGGTACCTGGAAACTGGAACAAGGGTCAAACTCTCCTCATGGATTTTCAAGACACAGATTTACAGAAGAATGGTCCTTTAGGAACACAGAGTTTATTTCTGTGAAGTTCAGGAAATGAACACACACTTAATTGCAGCAAATGATGTTTTCTTCATTTTAACAGTACCAACTGATAAGCATGGTGGGCTCACTTTGATGCAGCTCTGGGCTGGGGTTCTGATGCTCTAGTGACTGAAAGCCAGCCCAACTCCCTTTCCCAGTGAAAGCTACTCTTGCTTTAAAGGCTGAAAACATAGGGTGATCCTCCCTTGGGAGGAAAACAGTGCATTTAAGGACCATCAGATTTCATTTCCCTTTTTAAAATCCCAGCAGTATGACACTGTCAAGTATGGACATGAGTGTGTACCCAGTAGAAGGAAATCTTACAGACTGGGTATCTTCTAATATTCTTTCAGTTTTGGCATCAAGCTCAGTAGGTTCGTGGCTGAACCATCCAGTCCTCAGTGCACCACAGAGATCTCCTTTCCTTTATTACAGCAATCCTATGGATGTGCTGAGTTTTACAGCATTGCTGCCTGCCCAGAGTAAACAGAGAAACTGGACACAGTGCCTGTGGGTTCACTCTCAATTTCATATTTCAGTCAGATCTTTTACTGGGAGTTATACAGCATTTTACTGACAGGACTGTGTAAACTGTGTAAACAGTTTAACCCCCTGCAGAACATAATCAGGCTTTCCTTTGTATTTTTTATGGAATTAATAAACTGATTTGAGTTTTGTCTGGGCTTTCATTTCTTGGGGTTTTTTTATTAATAAATGTAGGAGCTGGAAGCATCTTACCTGGATCTATCTCCTGGCAGCTAGAGGACTGTCATGGTTAGAAAAAACCTTGAAGTGGTATGTGGGAAACACCCAGGTAATTTTGCTGGAGATCTGCAAGTTTGAAGTAGAAAAGGGTTTAATTATGACAGTTAAAGAGTTATAAATGTTACAGCCAAAAAAAGGAGGAGAAAAAATGTTCCTACTCACAAACAATTTCTTGCTTTACTTTTAAAAATCTTTGTAAGTAGGCTTTTCCTGGTAGAAATTTATTTGGGAGAATTTTGGACATATCGGGATCATGCACGGTAAAAACCATAAAATCTGACAGATCATCTGTAGGACACTGTAAGGTGCATATTAGGCAGCAGGAAAAGCCAGATAGCTGGAAAGGGAAAGATACTATTCCAGTATGTGATGAATTCATGACAGAAGTCAGAAAGGAATGCCATATTTTGATTCAAAAGATAAATGCCAGGTTAGTTATTTCTTCTACTGTTTCAACCATCTACTGCAACTGTTATCAGCCATAGCAGTTATAGGCTTATGAAAGACTTACTGTGCCTCAAAGAGATTATTGATAAAGATAACACACCTCAAAATAATGTTTTCCATTGACTCTCTTCCAGCTCAAATATTTGCTGCCAAGTCAGCTGAGGAAAGAGGAGTTGAACAGTTGCTCTGATTTCCTGCCAGCACCTCAGTGTCCTCAGCTGGGTGCTTGCTTTGGTGTCACTTCAATGAGAAAGCCAGATACACACAAGGAGGCCCAGCTCCATCCTTGTCTGGGGTACAATACTTACCTTCCCGTAAGTTATCAGCCCAAACCCTGAAGAGCTGTCCTACCAATGGAACTGTCATGGGTTTGGTATCTGCTGTCGCCTGGCCTGGCTGCAGCCCACTACAAGAGTAACCTGAACACCTGGCACTAACCTTCCTCTCTCTTGGCACCAAACTGTTTTCCAGAAGAGCTGTAGCTCTGCTGATGCCTGGATGAGTCCCCCACAGAGTCAGTCCAGCCTACCTACCCTTTATTCCAGCATTGCCCAACTCAGCTCTGGTCTGACTATCACAAACCAAGCTTCAACCTGTTGTAGCTGTGAATGCTGCCTTGTGCTTCCTGTAGACTTCTCCTGAACCTTCACCAGAGGACAGGCTAACCCTACATGCTGTCCCTTCTAGATTAGCCTTGTTGCTCTCTAGACCTGCTCCAGCTGAGCCTCAGCTCATTCCCTGAACGTTGTGTTTCCTGGCTTAGCCCCACTGCAGCAAAGCCACCCTCCAGGGACACCATTAACTCAGCTGCAGTCCGTCCTGTGCTTTGCAACTAGCAGAATCCAAACAGGAGTTTTCCTCCCATTTCTGCACAGCACAGCCAGGCTCACCTGTGTTCTCCTGCCAGCAGGTTTAAAGGGACCAGTCTCCATCTCACTCCAGGCATTTATGGAATAGCAGACCATGCTGTGAAACAGTTAAGTGCTGATTTTATTCCCAGTGAGAGCAATATGCTCAAATGCATCTCTCCAAAACTGGAGGAAAGAACAAATACCTTGTTGGTATCCATGAAAATTACAAACAATAACATATGACACAGAATACAAGATAAAATGTACATTCAGAAGAGCACTGCTGACTTGAACCCAGCATGAGACTTGGGGCAACACAACCTAAGAAACCAGATCTGTGGGAGTCCCTGGGCCCAAAGTGACAGCTCAAATCTGCAAGTCGTTGTCAGTGCTCTGCACTGGACAGTAAGCACTCTGTAGCCTGAGATGTTAGAACAGCCTTAAATTAGAGAAAAAGCAGAATGATTTTATGCCTCTCATTCAATAATACTGATGGCAGGTCTGAAGCAGCATCAGGGAAGCCACTGATGATTCTTCACGAGGGGAAGAAAACACCAGGATTTATCCAACCTGCAACTGCACTTGACTTTGGGTGGTGCAACCTGGCATTTTTAAACACACTTTTGTTTTTTCAGACTAAGAACAGCCCTTTAAGTAATGTTTAGAGAGTTATGCTGAATTCAAACCTGTCTTGAAAGACTTGAGTTTATTTAAATGACAGTAGTCTTTCAAAAAGCTTGCATGTAATTTTCCACTGTCATTAGTGGGTCATTAATTGAGGGCCATTATCAGATGGGGAACAGAAAGAGAATGGCACTTCAGTAATAAATCATTGAGCAGCTAAAAAGCAGCAAATGCTTCCAGCCTTATACAAGATATTCAGGCTGAAGAACTGGGGAGTTAGCTCAGCATGGCTCATGCCAAACACACAACAGTGCCTTATTTCACAGTTGGCCAGACCAGTTTTTAAAATGCAAATTAAAGTCACGATTTTCACCAAACTTCAGGAGGGGTCACACCTTCACCACTACACAGTCACATTTTCACTGGGAAGATGTGAGAACTATCCCTTGGAAACTGCAAGGGAAATTTTAACTGCACTTACATTAAAGTCTGTCTCAGAAGAGGTCATGGATTTTTACTTTTTTTTTTATAAAATAAAACTGGAACTTTGTCAAAGATCACCAGTATGTAGGTGTCGTCTAAAAAGGTGCTTGCAGGTGCAGCATGCTATTTGTTTCATGATAGCTTTTGGAGCAAAACCAAAAGAAAAAGAGCAATTTTTCTAGAAATCAGTTTTTTCTTTCTTCCCCACAAAAACTTAGGTTTTGTTTGGACTTAAGGGAACTGGAAGAAATTTGGATTTTCATGGGGAATACAGTTCACATTTTCATGTGGGCAGAACACTTCATTGACAGAAATGGCTGAACAGTCCCCACCACATCACAGGCCTTCATCACAGGCCTTCATAACATGACTGCACCTCCACTCTCCTATCAAACACTAGTGTACAAATGAACCCAAATGCTCACACCCAGTGTTTCCAGCAGCGTTTCCAGTTTCAGGAATAAGTTATAAATAAATATATGTAACATGACTATTAATTCATCAAACATTACTTAAGCCACTACTCAGCTGACAGACAAACACTTCAGTCTCTAAATTTCTCCACATTTCTGAAAGCTAAAGCTGAAAGTCACAAAGTGGAAGTAGAAAAAAGGTTCATAAATGCACTCTAAACTTCCTGGGATTGGCAGAAGTGGCATGTGAGTACAGACCAAGAGAATCAACGCCCAGCTCCTCAGGAAGACTCAGGCCCTTGAGGAGGGAGCAGTCCCCAGGCACCATCACTCTGGGTACACAGAGGGGTCCCACACAACCCCCATTTTTCTCTGCTAGGTGCTAATCATAGCTATTGCAGAGTCCTCAGTGCTGCTCTCCTGCTCCAGGCCCAGCCGGCGGATGGACTCGCTGTATTTCTGCCGCCCCAGCTCAACGATGGCTTCAACCTCATCAGCGATGTCCTGGCGGCCACTCTCTTTGAGGGCTCTGATCAGCTTGCTCACACAGTCAGGATCCTCTGAGTTCTGCTGAGCCCATGAGAAAAGCATGTCCAGGATCTGCTTATTGAGGTCCTCTCTGAAGAAAGGAGGAAAGCCAGAAGTAACCAACACGCTCTCCTGAGCAGCAAACCAAAGAGACCTTACCTAAGTCCCAGCCACAGCTGGAGCCTTAAAGAAGCTATCCAGACACACAAAGCACTCAGTGGGCCTGCATCTTTTCTACCCAGCATACAGGAGTTGCAGTTCCTGCATGAATGTTTCTCTATAAAATATTTTCCTAATAGAAGTATCAAATTAAGACATTCTGCTTTGGAATATAATTTCCTCACAGGAACACTAGTTTGATTATAACAAGTCTTATTCTCTCCCACTGTTTTGGCTTTTTGGTCAGACTGCATGTCCCGTGATATACCACACGCTCTTTTTGATTAACAATGATATTCACTATTAAAGACATAGATCATTTCTCTTTGTAAGAGATGGAGTCTGGCCAGGAATCTGATCATAGAACAGAATAGGAATGCAACTCAGCTGAACTACAAAGCTCATCAGGTTTGTTATTGCCCGATTTTCTTTTTCAAACAAAAAAATGTATTTTATAATGGCAAGAGAACATAACCAGTTCCCATTATAAAAGGCATTCTTTTCAGAAGAATCATTAGTCAACCCATCTTTAATCCAGTGAAACAATTACAGTGGAAGAACTTTCAACCAGCCAAGCATTGATTTATACTATTACACTGCAGATAGATGGACAGACATATATAATGCATCACTGTTGGTTACTGTGTCCTGTCCTCACCTGTTATTGTATCCTATGCGCTCAATCTGCTGGTAGGTCAGGCCCAGGTTGAGGCCGATGCTCTGCCAGTCAGCTCCCACGCGCCTAGCAATGCTCAGCAGGTTTGCCTGTGTCAGGTAGCCAGTCTCAGCATTGCCCAGGTTCAAGGGAGGGAAGGAGAAACCATACAGGGGAGTGGGGTTCTCATCCCACCGGGGTTTCAGTTGCTGTGTCACAAAGAAGAGAGAAAGAACATTCTTTCTTTTTGTAGAGGACAGTGTCCAGCCACTCAGTCTCCACAGTGAAATCTCCTTCCTTCTACTGGGGAGAAAGGAAGTACTTGGGGCTGAAGGGTCAGGCTGTAAGAAGGAAGGAGGACTTACACTGACAGTGACCAGCAATGCTCACTGCCTCAGGAAAATATCAAATTGTAATGCTCACAGTCATAGCTCACATCGGAAATTTCCTTTCCTGCATTTACAGAGCAGTTTAAAATAAGCCACATCCCTGAAGCATATTTGCCTCAGCAGTAAGAGAGCACTTAGTGTAGGTTCATAGTTGAGGTTCCACGTGTCAGAAAGGGATGGGAGATCATCACACGTGATCGGAAGGGAAGTATTCAGCCTACCGAGGTATTTATTGTGTTAGGCTTCTCAAATGTCACTTAAATTCCGTAGGCAAAAGTTGCATTTCTCACTGTAACCTACAATCCAGCCTTTAAAGCTCACAGCAGAATACCTGCACTCAATGTCTATGTTCAAATCCAGCATAACTACCTCATCCTATTCCTTTCTTTTCTCCTGCTGCATGAGCTGTGTGACTAAGAAATTTATAAACAAAACAGACACTTCCCTTAATTACAACAAGCTTCCTTGCATACTACATTCTCATTTATTCAAAGGATCCACCCTCTCTGACTCTCTGACCACCCACCCAACAAGCCTGTGCTTGACAAGCAAGACGAGCAGGAGAGGTGGAGACCACTCCCAGCTCTTCGTGTTCTCGTTTCAGAAGAACTCGCTCACAGGGAGTGCAAAATCTCCAGCATGACATGGCTGGGCAGCTATTCCATATGCTCATTCATTGCATACCTTCTCATGGAGGAAACAAAATTAGCTGAGCAGAAATGCCATGTTCTTACCCCATCTAGATTAATTTTTCTGTAGGAGACAACTTACAGGTAGTTTGATGGGCAGAGTAGCAAGCCAGAGGGAGTCTGGACCTTTTCTCCTCCTGCTGGCATCTTCAGGGATGCTGTCTGGAACTGCTCCCCGGTAGAAAGAGACCTTTGCAAAGAGAAAGATTGCAGTGAGGCTCTGATTCAAGCACAGTGGCCCAGCCTATTGGCACCATGTCTTTTCCGTCTGGGAAAGAATGAATTCAGCATTCGCATCTATCCTCAGCCCACAAATACAGCCTCTCAATTATGTGTAACTGGGAGGAGCACTGAGGTTCTGCCATAAAGGCTGGACTTTCTGCCAGCACCCCAAAAATTAATGGCAGGAATGTAAGTCAGACAGTTAAGTGATGAGTGATCCTTCGAGATTACACTTCTTGACTGTTCAGAGTTTAGTCAGTGAAATGCAAAGCCACAGAAAGAGGGTAGGAAAAGAGTCATGCCCAGCACTCAGAGATTATTATAATGATTATTGTAAAAGCGATGATGAAGGAGGAAACAAGAAGTCAGTCTAACTGGTTGTTCACCTGGCCTTTTACAGCTTGGCCTTTTCTGTCCACAGGGGAGGTCACATAGATTTCCTTCATGTTCTTCAAGTGGGAGTAAAAAATAAATGAGAGACGTCCATCCACGCAGTCAGGGCGATCTGTGCAGAGATGCAGGAAGCGTTCAACTTGTGGAGAAAAGTGTGCAGAAGCACATCAGTCATAAAAATAAACCCACCTGGCTATTGCCCTCTGCAGGTTTACAAGAGCATGAGAAGAAATGAAAGTCTGCAAACAGCACTTTCATAAGGAAAAGTAGACAGAAAAGTTATGTGACCAGAGAATGTGACAAGTTCAATGTCCAGGGGCTGGCTGCTGTGAGTAGTGGGGGAGCTGGAGGCAGAGAGGAACACCATGGAGGAGTACAACCCACAGCAGAAACATGTCTAGGGCCAGAGCAGGACAGGAGGGAGGGAGGTAGGAGCAGAACGAGCCCAGTACTGCCATACCCATATCAATGCTGATGCCTCGCTCAAAAGCTGCAAAAAATTGCTCTCCCTCGAACATCTCCACCATGTCAGATGGCTCAGGTCCTCGATAGCGGTCCTGCAGCTTCTTCAGCACTGGGTCAACCTGACAAGGACAACAGTGTTTGGTCAAAAGCACATCTGTCCCTCAACCCATGTTGCTATACCCATGATGTTCCTCTCACCTTCAATAGGGAAGACTAATTTACATGAAAAGGATGTGAACAAATGAACAAAGACACATTAAAAAAGCATTTCAGCACTGTCTCTGTCTTTTTAACATGTCTTTTTAACTTCAAAGACAAGGAGGGATTTACTTGCTACCATATCCCACTCACTATTCAAATACCTTTTCTCTGCAAAAAGACACATGCTACAATAGCACACAGCCGAGGACACCAAAAAGCTCATTTTGGCTTTGTAGCCTGTGATCACAGTGGCAGTGCAAGAGTTGGGTTAGATTCTTCTATTTGTAACAGTAAACTTCTCTCACTCCATGACCATTCCCAGCAGGATTACAGACACACCCAAACAACCATCTCACACTAAGTGTCATTGATGCCTCATCTGGAGACAGTTTTAGCCCACAACCCAATATAAAAAATCTTTGCAGATGTTTGTGTACACAGGTCACTTCAATACAGGAGCACAGGTAAAGAGAAGGAGCAACCAGAGCAGAGAATTATGGAGAGCTGGATATGCAGCCCATTAGTGGCAGTCTGATAAAATAACCCTCAGCTCACCAAGCTGCACTGCCTGCCAAGGGACACGTTCTCCACAGCTGCACACTCATGCTCACACTAATCTGAAACAATGCTGAGGGCTGATACCCCTAGGAAGAGGCAGCAGAAGAGAATATGTGAGCACTTCCCATCTCCTTCTTGACAAAATCAGCCAGATTAGCTCACATTCATTGCATAAACTAACCTGATGTTGCATTAAAGCAGACTAAGGAGTGCCCATATGTTCTGTTCCCGTGCTTGAACTGAGAACAGCAAGGAACATAAGGAAAATTACCATTTCTAACCACTCCAGCCGAAAACAAAGCAGTGCTGCTGCCCATACCACTAGCCCATGTCAGACAAGTGATGTGTAAACTTTGACTTAAATTTAAGGCAACGTTTTACCTCATGTTTGCTGGATTATAATAGCATATACATGGCCAGTAACTGTTGTTCAGCTGATTTTAGCAGCCCAGTCCTCAGAGTTTGCAAGGGAGGAAATCAATGCATGGCATTGGCCACTGCATAGAATGAGTTTTTTCCTTCCCCCAGCTCCCTGTGAGTCAGTATCACATCACCAACAGTGTGGTGACACTGCTGGTCACTGTTTGGTGCACTGCTGCCTTTGTATCCTACAAAGGGAAGCCTGGGAAGCTCAGGAGCAAGGCAGTGCAAAGCAGATCAGACCTTGTGCTTGGGGACACACTGTAGCAGGACTTGCTCAGGATCCCTCTTCCTCTGCAGCGCAATGAAGTTCACCTGGTAGAGACGCAGCCGCTCATAGACCTTCTTGGCAATGCCTCCAATGTAGGTCTTGGTAGTGTACCACAGCCAGTACCTGGAGACAAGGAATTAAAAAAAAACATGAAGGACCTACCCAGAGAAAGGTGTCTCTGTGTCACACCCACATGATTGGGAAGAATGACAGGTAGAGACAAAGTGCTACACTGGGCCTGACTTGTAAAAGGAAAATGGAACAGATAGAGTTAATGTCATGGCCTCTGGTCAGAGTGTTGGAAAAGCAAGGCAGAGGAACATCCCATCTTTTCCTCAGGACTAATCTTGCACTTACCAGGAGAAGTGAGTGACTTCAAACATTGCATAAAGATGGGTGAATTCCAGCACCACCTCACTGGTGATGTCATTCCAGGTTTGGCCCTCCAGGTCACCATGGAGTATATGCAGCCTTGACCGATCCAAATTTAGCCCTAAAGACACCAATGATCAAGAGATACTATAGGCAGCAGAAACCTTTATTCATGGCTTTACAAACCCAGCCACAGATTTGGGTGATTTACTTTTTAAAGACACCAAGTATGGGTTCACAGCCTTCTTTTTAGCATCCAGGACTGAACTTTGGTCAAAGAAGAGCAGCAATAAAAGGACCAGGCTATCCCACTGCTTTTGGGATATTCTGGCAAAATATGCAGAGTTAAAATGATAGTGTGCTCATTCCCACCAACAGATTCATTAGACAATTCTCATCCCTAAAATCTAGGGTTATAAATTAAGTTCTATCTCTTTCTAATGTACATCTCACAGACTTTTCAATCCTGATACACTTCAGGCATACAAATACCAGGTAGTGTTATAATGAAGGCCATGTATTTCTTTACAAGAAAACCAGGAGAGGTCAAAGAAAATAGGAGTAAGGACACTCAGGGCACTCAGCAAACAGAGGAATCCTTGGCATGACTGAGGCTGTTTTTAGCAGTTTTCAGAGTGGGATGTAGCTCAGCATACAATCGTATATTTCTAAATGCAGTGGTTCAGCACCTGATTGATACGCAAGGAAAAGAGAAGGCAGACCCCTGGAGGCAGCATGTTCATTTCTTGCTTCAAGCTATTCCCAATCATGAATCAAAGCTCTTTTACGATGCGTCTCCTCAGTGGGCAAGAGTGCCTCTCCAATCCACCACAGCAAAACCAGCAGTTAAAATGCACATGTGGTTTGGCAGAGAAATCCTTTTGCCAAGACCATTCTCCCAGCTTGTCTGGTCTGTGAACCCCAGCCCTGATCTGATGGACCTGAACTACCTTCAGCTCCCACCGCCCTGCACCACCACGCAGTCAGCGGACACGCCTTGCTGTTCCTGCAGGAAAAGCAGCAAGCTTTATTAACAACAGAAGAGGCAAATAAAATTCTCTCTTGCCCTTTGTGGTTTTCCAAATATGGCATTTCCCTTTGTCAGTTTTGGGAATAAGCTGACCTGTGACCCCGGGGGGAAGAGGCAGCTGAATTCTCACTGGCTTGAGAAAATCCACCATGGAGTCCTGGGAGAGGTAGAGCAGGGGACTGGCTCTGCACTCTGCTTGGGCTGTGATTTCCTGTATCTCTTCTGCAGAGACTGGCAGCACCTGGATGTGGCAGACAGCACAGTGAGCAGAGCAGTCAGGCACCAAATTCCCACACTGCTCACTCAGTCCCTCCAGCACCCAGCAGGCAAATGCTGCTCTTGCTGCAGGGCCCGTTGAGAAATAAAGCACAGTGAACTTCAGCTGAAGTCTGGCAACCTGTCGGGCTGGGATGGACTTAAAAGTATTACAAGAGCATCTCACAGCTCTAGACAACAATTCATTTTAGTGGGGTGATTTTAGAATTAGATCCCCATTAGATTCCTCCACCACCCCCAATTCTCACTGAGCTGTTTTCTTAGGGTCAATTTTGCAAGGAAAAGAGAGGCAAAATCTTTTTGTGTTCCCTTCACAGCAGCTACATGCTGGTCTGCTGGAGATCCCCTTCCCACACAGGGCAGCACAGAGCAACGCTCATGTTGCAGGGAAGTAAAGAGAGAAGGTGATCTGAGATGGGTCAGCCCATGAAGCAACCACGTCTAGACATGAATTACCCTAGCAGACATCTCTGCTCGGTTCTGTACTGAACATGAGAAAACAGCTGCACCAGAGCTCACCAAAAAGCATGCATACCTGCAGCTTGACACTACGAGGCTCTTCGGTGACTCCAGGAGGAAAGATCACTTTGATGTTTGGATCCACACTGGAAAAGAGCAATGTCCCCTCTGCTGGCACTTTGCATTCATTTTGGACAAGTCGAGACACAACAAGGAACCAAGAGAAGTGAAGGACACAACAGTGGGCCACACACTTCTGTGACAGAAGACAAAGAAGAAAACATATAGGTATATAACTTACTACAATAAAGGCAGGAAAATGAGTACCAGCCAAGTAGAAGAAAGTACTAAATCAGGGATGAAACATGGCAGGATGCAATTTATCAACTCTCTACATGAGAGAGGAAACCTGGAGCTGAAATCCACTAAATTTTATTACAGCTGGTCAAAAAACAGCTCATGAGATGTTTCAAATAGGTTCACTCTTGGCTGGGCACAACCAAAGAGGGGAACAGGAACAAAGTGTGTTCCTGGTAATTTCAATCTGCTCACCTTTGATCTTCTCTTCTGCTTCACTCTCGTTTTCAGATCATTCCAGCTCTGCCCACTGAAGGTCCGAACCACCACCTCATGCTGGTGAGGGGTTTGAGGTGAGATATATGGCATCCAGATCTGCACCTCCTGGCAAAAAAGCATTCCTGTGAGAGACACCAACTGAAAGGATAAAACCAAGGCCAGCTCTACTCTGTGGCTTCCTATGCAGATGAGGGAGGGCAGAGCATGGCCTGTATGCAGGGAATGAAAGAACCTGCTCTGCCCTGTGGTCTTTGGGGAGATGACAGGAAATGTCAGGTCTGCTATGGACTTTGATGGTGGGAAAGGGTCAGCAGCTTCTGAGCAAAAAGAGCAAAGCAACCTTTGCAGTGAGCTGCTGTCAGCCATGATGGGGCTGGTAGGGGGTGTGGGAACTCCCCAGCTTAAATGCAAACCACATAATCAGACTCTTAGAAAAGGATGCAAACCATTCTCCTTCCAGGCTAAGGCCAGATGCTGGACTCATCCTCTAGTAGAGCAGGGGGGTTGTGAGTGAGAAAGGTTCTAGCTCAGCTCAATCAGGAGCAGTGGGCAAGGCAAAGGTGCCAGATCAGCACAGTATCAGAGAAGCCGGCTGCCTCCTTTCTCTCTGCATCAGGGCTTCTTTGAGACGGTGCCCTGCAGCTACTTAAAAGCACCAGGGATGGGGGTAACTGTCTCACAGGTCCCAAAAGGCCTCTCAGAAAACTCTACTGAGCTACTGCAAAGGCAGATTCATCAGGAAGTAACGTGGGTGTATCCTTACCTGCTGGAATTGGATGCCATGAGGCTGCAGCTCCAGGACTCTACTGAGCAGGACATCGTGGTGTCTCAGCTTTACCCACTGTGGATCTGGCGTGAGGGATCGGAAGTGGATCCGCAGGGGAGCAGAGGCAGCCCCCGGAGGAAAGTAGAAATGGATGCCACAGGCCAGGACCACTCTGCAGCCTTCAGAGGTGACAGTAAAGCTTCCAGAAGACATGCATGAATTTATGACATTGTGCAGTGACTTCAGCCCTCCAAAAATCGACAGAATCATCTCATATTTGTGTTTCACTGGCCTATTGAGACTATAGGCTCCTATACATTCCTGCAATACCCACCATGCACCTTGTCTGTAATGTAAGTTCTTAATAACAGCGGCTTACCTGCCCTCTCCTGATGCAAGGAAGTGTCTTTTTAGCCTTCTGGTACTGGATTTATCTGTGGCAACAAGAAGACTTAGGTAGGAGAAGGAGACAGAGGTTACTTAAACCAAGACAAAGAAAGGCTGAACAGTTTTGGCTTAATCCTAATCTGACAGAAATTGCTAATGGAATCCTGGTCACACTGCAGTGGGCCCCAGAACACACTGCAGCAAGAGGATGGCATGTGGTCCCGAGGTCCCAGGACATACTGAAAATGCTAGCTCTCCCCCAGGGAAACTCAGAAGCAGAGGGAATTTGAAAATATTTCAGTTTACCTCTGCAGCTCTCAGGGCCATGTTTGATTGCCTGGGGCCACCCCGGGAATCAGTGCTTGCTCCTGTGAACATGAGCACCACTGGGAAACCCTGCTCAGATTCCTGCCCACTTCATCACCTTCCTCTAAGAATAAGAGCTGCTCCTTTGCAGCCTGTGAACCTCAGGAAGGCAGGAGGTAACTGCACAGCAGAATGACCCCTTGCTGTTCTCTGAGGTTCTAGCATGAGCCATCACAGCCTTAGGGCCATGCAGCAAGTCCAGGAACTGGGGCTCACCTCTGCTAAAAAGGTTGGACCCCTTTAAGGACCTCTCCTGATCTGTTTCCTGTGAGTCCCATTTTCATTTCCACTGTAAAACCCTACCAAGAAAACCCAGTTCCAGGGACCACTGAGCCCTTCAGACTGGGATAGGCCTCATAAAACCATAACTAATACTGTCTGTATCCTTACAACTTAATAATTATTCCAGTGAAATAAATGCTGGTCTGATTCCCCCCTGCTTGTCTTCTCTAATCCAAACCCATCTACACCATGCTGGGCTGAGTGAGGGAACAGCTGGGCAGAACACACAGCAGCAGAAGCCTTGCAATTACCAGCCTGTGGGGATGGTTCTGTTTCTCCCAAGGGATTGCCTCGGACGTGCACAAACGGCAAGGCCTGGATCTCAGCAGGGATGGCACGGAGACAGTTGTTCTGCAGATCAAGTCTGGACAAGTTGGGCAGGCTGGCAAGAGAGGCAGGGACTGTCACCAGGAGATTGCTGTGGAGATGCAGCCGACGCAGAGACTTCAAATTGGCTGCAGGTTGGAACAAGAAGTGACCCCCCATCTGTGCTGTTAATTGCATTGCATATCAGCTCGAACCCTCCCTCTCCCCTCAGCCCATGTAAACACACACATAATGAAGGAAAAGCACAAAAGCTTAACATCCCTTTAGCTCACAAAATAAAGGAGTGCAAGGAATTAGCTGAGAGGCAACATAGCCTCCTCTGTCCTCTCTTTTCAGCTACAAGTAAGACAGCTCTCTAACAGCATCAAAAACGACCTTGGTCACAATGTAATAGAGGACCCAGGAAGCTGGGCAGCCAAAGTCAGAGCCCAGTTCTGTGGACTGGTCCACACTGGACAGTGTGATTTCAAGCCCAGATTTTCACCCCATCAAACCTCAGCTCTTCTGCTACCCAAAAGCAGCCAGGGTAGATCCTCAGTCCTTGTAAATTGTATTGAAATCTCAGCAGTGTCACTGATTCACAGAAATAGAAAGCATAGTCCAGAGAGTTGTTAATGCTCAAAGGCACTGACTGAACGAAGCACAATCATTCTGGATACCCCTTCCATTTGGCTCCAATATAAAACGGTTTATGCTAACAACTCTGGGGATAGAGACCAAGGGTCTCAGAGGTTGTACCAAAAGCTTGGCAAGCCCATGTCCTTCTCTTCCCCAATAAAATACATACCTAGGGAGTCTGGGATGCTCGATAAGCAATTCCCAGAGAGATCCAGCTCTGTGCAGTTGTGCAGATTCCCAACTTCTTCAGGGAGCAATTCCAAAGCATTTTCTGAGAGATCCAGATCCTGCAGCATTGACAGCTCCCCAATGCTCTGAGGTAAGTCCTTCAGCTGATTTTTCATTGCAGAGAAGAAAGTCAGTTTGCTCAGACAGCCAAAGTCCTCAGGAAGTGTCACTAGGCAGTTGTGGCTCACCAGGAGCACACGGAGGCTGGGGAGGTGGAGAATGCAGCTCGGCAAGGTGGAGAGTCTATTGAAGCTGAGATCCAGGTGGGTGAGACACCTGAGGTTCCCAAAGTCTGGTGGCAAGCTTGTCAGGGAGCCATGCTGATAGGAACCAAACTTATCCCTAGCATGGCCACCTGGGTGGAGGGAAGTGGAAGAAGAGGTCAGTATGCTACCAGGAGAGCTCACCAGCCTCATGTGAGACTCAGCTCAGAGATCCACAAGATGGGGCGTTACTGATAACAACGAGCAGCACTAATCACAAAGTACTCAGAGAAGAGAGTTTTCTGCGCCATGCCTCAGTTTCCTATCATTGAAAGGGGTGTAACAGTGAAGAGCTGTTATGAAATCAGGAGATGCCACAGTGAACCACTACAGCTCTGCTAAACACATCCGGAGTCAAGGCTCAGAACGAGCCAGGCCACCACGTTACCACACTTCAGCAGGGTGGCCCATACACCTCCAAGATCCCACTCTCCTTCCCCACTTCTTCCTCACTACCAGTGGCCAACAACACTTTATGGATCAAGGAAATAGTCCTTGCCCTCAAGGATTTATCCATGCTGCTGAGAAGCAAACAGCCCTGAGGACTGAAATCTGCCCTTGCAAGACTGGAAGGCATACCTGAAGAAAGAGGAGTGAAAATGTGGGGGGGCAAAGTAGGTAATTCAGTATTTTGTAGGCAGACATGAGGAAAGCAGTGAAAATGTGGGGAGGAAAGTAGGTAATTCAGTATTTTGTAGGGCAGACAGCAAAGAGAGGGATTAATTAAATTTCCGTATCCCAGCTTGTGATTCTCAAATTAGAGAAGGGCTGCACCCCTGGAAAATAACTTGAGCAAACAAAAGGAAACTTCCAAACTTTTCCACTTATTCATTGTTTCATACTCCTTCTGTACTGTTTTCTATTTATATCCATATACAGCAGAGGGCACCAAATATATAATTTTTTTTTTTTTGCTGCATAATGGTACAAAATGAGAACAACCAAACAGGCACATCGCACTTTGTACATAAGATTTTACTGAACTACTTTATTGCGCTTCAGGATGCTCAGGGTTGTGTGTGCATCTCACAAAACAAGACTGATAAAAAGTACTGCTGTTACTGCCACCTTACTAAAGGGGGGAAAGACAAATCAAATTATTCACAAGAGAAATTTGTGACAGATATAGAAACAAACCTCAGACTTCTCAGTTTTCACCTGGAACCCTGAATTCTACCCCAAACTCCCCCTTTTTGTACTTATTTATTTTTAAAATTCTACCTCCCAAAGAGCAAATTATTCAGTCTGATACAGAAATTAATACAAATTGTACTGATATCATACCACAATAAATAGATGAGACAGTCAAATCATGGTCTAATATTTATAGCTCCAGCAGTTATTACACTTTGCCAAATTACCTGCACAACCTGTGTCCTACTTTAGATAAAATGTTGAACAGCCTCTTCTGGTCTGTCTTGAACTTTGCTAAACCTACAGTCACTGACAGTAAGCAAGGATTAAGCATGGATTGATTCAGACAGAAACACAGCAAATACAGCTTATTATACTCTCAAAAATGAAATAGGGGCTGAACATTCACCAAAAGATTCAACACCTTTCAATCCCCCTCTTCTTGCATAACTCCAAAAATGCTCTTCTTCTAGAGAATGGCTACAGAAAATGCTGCAGCATCAACCCAATGAGACTCCAAAAACCCAGTCCCCAGGCAGATGTAAAAACAAAGGGAGGAAATAAGAGTCCAGAAGCTGTATCTTGTTGAAATCTCTGAGCATTCAGCTCTGAGCAAGGTTGAGCCAAAGCTGAGGTGAGGGGCACTGGAACAAAACACTTCCAAGGGCAGTTTGTCCTGCAGATGTGGAGAGAAGGATTAAAAAAAATCTGAGCCTAGAAAAGCTGGATGGTGATGGGCCCCAGAATTTACCTTTAAGCACCAGGGATTTCAGGTGCTTCAGATGAGGAAGGTTGTCCAGGGTGGTGTCAAGGAGGCAATCGTTGCTGCTGAGCCGGAGGAACTCAACCTGGACCAGCTCTCCCTGTTGCTCCTTGAACAGCTGGAGGAAACGGCGGCAGCCGTCAGGATAAACATCCAGGTTCAGTCTGTTGTCAGCAAGGCAGGAGCCAGCCAGGGCAGGAGCCCCCAAAGTCCCCTCCCCGCACTCATCCCTGAGCCCCAGCAGCTCTGCCATCTTCTGCATCTCATCCACAGGGTCCAGACATGCTCTGACTTGCCAGGCAGGCAGGCACTGGCAGCACCACAAGGCAGCTGGGACAAGGAGATGAGGAAAGATGGCTCTGAAAAAGAACACAGTGCACAATGAAGGCTCCTGCCCCAGTCCAGAGTGGCTAGAAACAGTTCATAACCACAGCAAGATGGTAGGAAAGATTACATGCATGTTACTGAAAGCTTTGGAGGCAATGAGCACAGAAATGCAGCATGACAGATGTCACAGAGCCTTCTCTTCCTAAAGAAAACCTCTGAATTTTGCCATCCAATATCTCAGCAGAGAATGGAGCAATTATGCACCATCAGAATAAAGACCAATATTAACTTTAAAAGACATAAATGTAAATGCCTATGCCTAATGCAGATCTCAAGGTGCCTTAGTACAAAGCTTTACAAATAGAGAAGAAAACTGGGGCAGGGAGAGCTGAGCGAGAAGCAGAGCCCAGATGTGACAGGTCCAATCGAACCCGGTTGTGAAACCCAGTGTCAATGGGATAAAAGCAAGTGGACAAAGGGCAGCAGAGAAAACGTGTCAGGGCCAGTGACAGGGCTAGAAAAGGCATGTTGGTGGTGCAGGAGCAACACCTCCTGAGCTTGGCAATTAAACTAGGTCATGGTGTGAATATCAGAAGTTCTTTGTAAACCCTGCCATGGATCAAATTGATAAACATAAGTTTCCTTTGAGTGATGCAGAATTAGAACAAACTTAGCTCCAATGTCCAAGGCCAGCAGGCCAGAAACGATAATGCCCCAGCAACAACCTGAGGAGCAGTGCTTTTACTGTTAGCCTGTGGGACACAGCAGCACTGATGTTCCCAAGGCACAGTCTGGGGGAGGCATCATCTCCTGAAAGGGCAGAAATGCCTCACCCTGAAAGGACAGAAATGTAAAGGCAAGAAGAAGAGGAAGCAGAACCCAGATGCAGCTCACAAATTGTGCTGGGTCCTCGTTGAACCCGGTTTGTGAAACTGAGTGACAAGGGGATAAAAGTGAAACTACTGCTTTAGTATAAAGGTGAGCATTTCTTACAAAGGCATGGTGCACAACATGCACACAGCCCCCTCATAGACATGTGTATGAAAAAAGTCCATCAGCTATAGCTTTGTAAACCTGTCAGTGGTGAAGGAACCAGAGGGCAGGTCCAGAAGCCACAGAGGCAGCCTCAGGGCCAACAGACGTGGATAGACGTGGTGCCACAGACACTCTGAAACACATGCCTGCACATGGACACACAGCCCTGCACATGGACACACACCCCCGCACATGGACACACAGCCCCGCACATGGACACACAGCCCTGCACATGGACACACACCCCCGCACATGGACACACAGCCCCGCACATGGACACACAGCCCCGCACATGGACACACAGCCCTGCACATGGACACACACATGGCCCTTCACATGGACACACACACAGCCCTTCACATGGACACGCAGTCCCTCACATGGACACACAGCCCTGCACATGGACACACACCACCGCACATGGACACACAGCCCTGCACATGGACACACAGAACCTCATGCATGGACACACACACGGCCCTGCACATGGACACACAGCCCTGCACATGGTCACACAGAACCTCGTGCATGGACACACACACGGCCCTGCACATGGACACACAGACCTGCACATGGTCACACAGAACCTCGTGCATGGACACACACACGGCCCTGCACATAGACACACAGCCCTGCACATGGTCACAAAGAACCTCGTGCATGGACACACACACGGCCCTGCACATGGACACACAGCCCTGCACATGGTCACAAAGAACCTCGTGCATGGACACACACACGGCCCTGCACATAGACACACAGCCCTGCACATGGTCACAAAGAACCTCGTGCATGGACACACACACGGCCCTGCACATGGACACACAGACCTGCACATGGTCACACAGAACCTCGTGCATGGACACACACACAGCCCTGCACATGGACACACAGCCCTGCACATGGACACACACCCCGCCGCGATCCGGGGCGGGACGGGACGGGGGAGGTGCCAAAGGGAGCGGGACACGGGCCGGAGCTATGGGGAACCATATCCAGGCGTCTTGCTGCCACAGCAAGGGCACGAAAAGAGATTTTTTCCCCACACGGCCACGGCCCTGGCACCGCAGCCGGTCCCGGTTCGGCTCCCCTGGGCTCCAAGGGAGCGGGAGGCACGGGCAGCTCTGGGTGTTGTGCTCATTCCATACAAATCCAGGGAGAGAAATGGAGCGGAGGCTGCGAGCCTAAGAGGGTGCAGGGCTGGGGCTGCCCTGAAGGGAGATTGTAGCCAGGTGGGGTCAGCCTCTTCTCCCAAGCAACAAGTGACAGGACAAGAGGACGTGCTCTCCAGCTGATGCCCAGGTTCAGGCTGGAAGTCAGGAAGAATTGCTTTACAGAAAGGATGGTCAGGCATTGAAATGAGATGCCCCGGGAAGTGGTGGAGTCACCGTCTCTGGAAGTGTTTAAGGAAAGTGTTTAAGGAAAGACTGGACATGGCACTCAGTGCCATGGTCTAGTTGACAGAGTGGTGTTTGGTCATAGGTTGGACTTGATGATCTCAGAAGTCTTTCCCAACTTATTGATTCTGGGACTCTGGATGCAAGCTGCACATGGCCCTGAGGGAAATTTCTCTTCCCACAGGTAGTAGACAGCAACCACTGACTACTGCTCCAAGCTCTGGCTCAATTATAACACCCTGAGCCTGGTTGTTTTCTGAGAGCACCTGAACTACCAGAGAAGCCCCAGCACACTGGGGATCTCTGGGGCACCCCCAGGGCAGCACTGCAGAGACAGCCACAATCCACACACAGCCCTGCTGCTGG
>NW_005054312.1:8852599-8854089 GCF_000277835.1 Geospiza fortis
GGTCCAATGGGTTTCAGCATAGTGTTAACTTTTTACTTCTATTTCTTTCCCCAGTGCAGGAAATCAAGTGAACAAGCATAGGTGGTGACTCCCATAATCCCATGGCAAGACCTTGCCACAGGATTACCACCTCCCAGCCTCCCAGCACAGGAGAGCAGCCCTGTCCCTCCTGCAGAGAGCTTTGCCTCAGTGTGCTGTCCCACAAGTGTGTTTTGTCACCCAGTGTGGAAGAGGCCAACCTACACACAGAGTTGAGGTATTTCACAAATATTTCATTCAGATTCGAAAAGACCTCCAAGGTCATTCAGTCCAACCCATGACCAGTAGACCATGGCACTAAGTACCTACCACGTCCAGTCTTTCCTTAAACCCCTCTAGGGAGAGTGACTCCACCATTGCCCTGGGCAGTCCATTCCAAAGTCTAATCACCCTTTCTGTGAAGAAATTCTTCCAAATGTCTAAGCTGAACCTTCCCTGACACAGTTTGAGGCTATATCCTCTTGTCCTGTGCTAATTTTCTGGGAGAAGAGGCCAACCCCTGCCTTTCTACAACCTCCTTTCAGGTGGTTGTACAGAGTGCTAAGGTCACCCCTGAGCCTCCTAAACACCCCCAGCTCCATTGCCCTTCTCCGGACACATTCCAGCACCTCAATGTCTGTACTGAAGTGTGGGGCTCAGAACCGGACACAGGGCTTGAGGTATGGCCTCACTTGCGCCAAGTACAGAGGGATGATCACTTCCCTAATCCTGCTGGCCACTCCAAGATCATCAAGTTCCACAACTGACCAAACACCACTGTAACAACTAGACCAAAGCTAACTGGTATGTCCAGTTCTTCCCAGAACACCTCCAAGGACAATGGTTCCACCACCTCCCTGGAGAGCTTTTTCCTGACCAGCCTTTCCATGAAGGAACACACAGAGCGAGGCACTGGCTTTCTGGATTCATCACCCATTGCCTGTCTCTGCACTGATATGAAATAAACAAACATGAGGGCTCTGTGTGTGGATCTGTCTCATGTGCACCTGGTGGCAGAACCCAACTCATGGGACAAATGGAGGAGACTGTGCTGACCCTACCAGGCCAGGCCACGCCAGGGCAGGGCAGGGCAAGATTCTGGAGGTGGAGGACAGTATTAAGCTGTGCCAGGGGAGGTTTAGGTTGAACATCAGGAGTAATTTCTCCACAGAAAGAGTGCTCAGACATTGGAACATGCTGGTGGTGCAGTCACCGTTCCTGGAGGTGTCCAAGGAAAGACTGAATGTGGCACTCAGTGCCATGTTCTAGTTGACAGAGTGGTATTAGGTCAGAGGTTGGACTCGATGATCGCAGAGGTGTTTTCCAATGTCCTTCACTCTGTGGCTCTGTGATTTGGAGAATCTCCACCACCCCAGCACAAACGATAAGGCCGCACGGCACGCCTAGCATGGGCACCTCCCTCTCTGCGCATGCTCCACCGGCCGCGCTGGCGGCGGCCGCACCCGCGGCTC
>NW_005054312.1:8854524-8864548 GCF_000277835.1 Geospiza fortis
GGAGCGTGGCCTCGCCGGTCGCGGGCCCTCCTTTGGAAGCGGAGCCGAAGGATCGTGGCTCGGAGGGAATAGGCTCCCTCCGAGCACACGAAACTCGGCCATGCTGAAACAGGAATGGGCTCCCTCCGAGCGCACGTAACTCGGCTATGCTGAAACTCTCCTCTTGCAGGATGCGTTACGTCGCTGCTTACCTGCTCGCCGTGCTCGGGGGCAACGAGTCCCCCACGTCCAAGGACTTGAAAAAGATCCTCGACAGCGTCGGCATCGAGACGGACGATGAACGCATGAACAAGGTGGCGTTGCCTCTTAATTCCAGATGTCCCAGCCAGCGCCAGACACTGGAACCGTTTTTTTGGCTTCAGTGTTCCCGTTGCCTCCCTATTGATGTACCCTTATGCTATTCAGACATTTGGTGATCCTTACCAGTGTGAATTCTAAACACTGCTGGGCCAATCATAAGTTCTTACAACTTTTGTTGAAAGTCTGGCTTTCTTATTCAATACCTCTGCAAAGGTGTCTGTCAGTTGTTGCTGACTTCTGGTAGTTCAGGCTGATCATCCTCATTGAGATGGTGGCTGCATATAAGGATGCACTGAAAATGTTCTGGTGCATAGTCTGCACTGAAGGTTCACTTCTTATTTTCGGTTAGTATTGATTCAGAGCTAACATATTGAAGGCCTGATACTCAGTAATACATTCTTATTTAGTGTGCTGCAAAGGGGCATTTGTTTCCTCGCCAAGAAACATAGGCAAGTCTAACGTGGAGATTAAGGTATTTGAGGATATATATATGAAGATTTTGGAAATTAATACGAACGTGGTTGTGTTAAAAAACAACTTTGAAAGAGTATCTTAATTTAAATGTTACTTGTGATATAATAGATCTTCAGCATTGTGGACCTAAAAATATTTGTCAATGGGGAAAAAAAAAACAAGAACCAATAAAATGATCTTATTTGTCACACACTCCTATGTGAAGTGTTTCCAGAGAAGTAAAGATGAAAAGAAATTATTTTCCCAGTATTTTACCATAGGCCAAACGAGACTGTGGATTGGCTGAGTTGACAGCATCCTTACTATGGTTTGGAATGTTGGTTTGAACTTGTGGTGCTGCTGTTTAAATGCCAGGTCTTTTGGTTTTGGCTCCTTTAGGTTTAATACCTTAATGGATTAATTGCTTTATTTGATCCCTCAATATTCAGAAAGCTGTTCTGGAATCTGTTTTGGTCATAATTAATTTTTGGATTGTCTGTGTCTTAAGCCTGTGTAAATAAAGTCTTAGAAGCACTTTTCTCCTGGATGGAGCAGTCATGCAGGCACATAGTTTCACACATCCCCCCTCTGTGTAATCAGAAGGTGCCTATTAAAAAGCTCTTGCTAAAGTCCTTTAACTTTGGCCACTGACTCCTGGTAGCTGGGACTCATCAGTAAGCTGTGGAGCATTATTTTTAAGTGCTTGCTTTAGCAGTTTTGGGGTTTGTGTTTTGCTTTTGTCATCTCTGGTTATACAACAAAAGTCCTAAAATTAAAGTTGGAACTCTGTGTTCCAGGGCAAGGATACAATAGCTTGGCTTTTAACATGTGGTAGGGCTAGGAATGGGACCCTGTGGTTTTGGGTCCAGAACCCAGTGCTTCAGAGCCTCCCAGGGGCTGTTAAGCAAGAAATGTAAACAGTCCCTCAGTGACTTACACTGTTGGTGGGGATTCCTAATTGGTTCCACAACATCTCTGTATCCTCTTTTTTCCAAGTTCATTGGATTAGTTATGAGTTCAGTAACAGATTTCATGAAAATACTTAAAGTATTGAAGACTTAGCTGAAGCTTTCATGTCAATGTTCTGTTCCTGGTACTTAGAAGTAAGGAATTTTGGGGCTAGATAAGCAGCAGGATGGAGGCACTGCATATGATGATTTATCAGTACTTGTTTAAATGTAGGTTATTCTTATGGTGTTTGGAAATTCTAACATTGTAAATTTTACTTACAGGTTATTAGTGAGCTGAATGGAAAAAACATTGAAGACGTAATTGCCCAGGGTAAGTAGAGTCTCCAAGTGACTCAGGTAATTGCCTGTGTTACTTTGATAGCCTAGACCTGAGAATATGGAATTGCTGCCAAGTCACAGACTCTTTGTCTGTTCAGCATTGTGGATCACAGCTGGATTGAGTGGAATCAGGTCCATTCTAATTCCCTGCAGGTCAGTGCCAGTACCTGCTGGGTTTCGCTTGTGGACCACATTAAACTGGAGAACTGAAACATGTATGAGCTTACTGGAAGTCTGCTCATGTTGGAGTTTTCTGGACATGTTGATAAGAGACTGAGCTGTCCTTCAGGGTCTCTAGGAGATGTTTTGTGTTTCACCCACTTGTGTGCACCAGTGATGTAAAGCATGAGGACCAGGCAGTTGGCATTGGGGTGCAGCTCCACCCTCTGCCATGAGCACAAGCCTCTCCAGTGCACATCTCTTAGAGAGCTCTCAGAGTCCAGCATTTCCTTTGCCCTGAGACAGAATTCTGAGGGCTGATTTCCATAGAAATTTGTGCTCTTATTGAGGCTGGAACTTTTTACATGAATTGGCTGGGTCGTAGGGCTGAAGTAAAGCAGAGCTGAGGTAGTGCAAAGGTTTCTGATAAATGAATTTTTATTTTTTTGCAAGTGTATAGGCACAAGGGAATTTGCAGGCATATTTTTGTTTAAAGGTAGCCAGAACTTTGTCTGGCCTTGCTGTCAGGAGCAGGCACTGGACATTTCTATCCATGTGGTTTGAAAGACCTAAGAGAGCTATTATACTTGTGGTTACAACACACGCTGTCTCTTTCTCTAATACTTTAAATAAATCGTTTCGTAGAACATACATGCATATGAAACATGTTTGTTTACTTTGCTAGTTTAATTAGATCTTGAAGTAACAGGGAATTATTTAGAAACTGATTCTCAGAAACTGTAATACAGACAAACATACTGTGTATGTGACCTTTGAATGTCAAGGGAGCCTTGGTATGTGAAAGGCAGGAGGCCAGAGAACTGTCTGCCTTTCCAAATACGAGCAGAAATCAGAAGTCTCAAAAGAGATGCAATATAGGGTTCATAGGGTGCTGAGGAATTTGTTTAAATACTGTACTCTTTGCCATAAATAAATCAGTCTTTCCCTTTCTCTTGTGTGATCCCGTTATGCCCTCAGAGTTCTCTTTACCCTTTAAAGGGAAAAAAAAGGAGCAGGAGAAACCTGTGCTGGTAGTGTTACTTTTGAGGTACATTTTCACTTTCTGGGCTACTGTGCTGTATTCAGAGAACAATGTGGGTGTGCGAAATTGGATGTGTTCACTGCTATTTTTATGACAGCTTTTGGAAGAAAGTGACTTTTTGAACAGAAGAAAACTTAATAATATGCTGCCAGTGTTCTTGGGATAAGCCTTTGTGAATCTTAAAACTCCTGAGTGTTTTTCACAGAACCGCTTATATTTATCATGAATGCAGCCTCTTGCTCCTTTCAGCAGATTAGTGACAGGTTCAATCCATGAGACAGGATCAGTTTTTTCCTGCACTCTTCCATTTCCCCTAACTTCTGTGCTTGGGATGAGCGTGTAAATAAATACCTTCTCTTGTGTCCCATTCAGGTAATGGAAAGCTTGCCAGCATGCCGGCTGGGGGAGCCGTGGCAGTCTCAGCTGGAGGGGGTTCTGCTGCTCCTGCCGCAGCTGCGGCCCCTGCTGCCGGTGAGTGTGAGTGGAGAGCTGTGGCTCCAGGGCAACTCCTTTTGTCTCTGCTAACAGCTTAACAGCTGAGTCAACGTTTCAGGGCTTCTCCGCTTCAGCAGTTCAGTGATGGAAATGTCAACTGAACAGTTACTTTTCCTTTGGACAGTCAGAAGCATTTGCTCTTTGTCTGTCTGCCTTAGGATTGGTCTTGCTTAGAACCAAGAATCAAAGCGACTTGGTGGTGTAAAGCCCATTCCTGCAACAGTCATGTCTGTATCCATTCGGTGTTACTTGGTTGCTGAAAGGGAATGAGATGAACCCTGCAGGCTCCAATACCAGTAGGCAGGGAAGCTGAAACCGCCAAATCTTGTATCTTGGAAATCTGTGGTGCAGTGTGAATGCTGACTATTCACTTGGTCTTTTTTTTCTTTAGCTGAGGAGAAGAAAGAAGAGAAGAAGGAGGAATCAGAAGAATCTGATGATGACATGGGATTTGGCCTCTTTGATTAATTATTTGTTATAGAGAAGTTATTAAAATTCTTTGTTTTAAATGTTTTTGTGTTTATTATTGTTACCATGCAAGTGCTCTTGGATTCAGCTATTCTTTAAATAGCTCTGACACAGCTTTGATTTTTATCTCTGTCTGCAATAGGTGTGTGAATTTTCTGACACACTGTCGGACTCAGCTCTGAGAGTACTGAGGAGATAGGGAAGCTTGTGTGAACCTGGATGCTTGTTTTGACACTACTGTTTCTTAAACAGTGTGTGGAAACTGAATCTTCCTGATGTTAGCCACCTCCATTCTGTTTTGCTCTTGGTTACTCAGTGAAGTGGCTCATCTATTCAGCAATAAAAGGTCTTTGTTTTCCAAGATCTGTTTATTCAATTCCAAAATGTGAAACTGGATGAACAGCAGGCCTGAATTAGGCCAGTATCATAATTTCAGAGCTAATTATAGTAATTTGGTTTTTATATATTTAAAAGTACCAATTTCATTACTGTCACATGTCCAAGATCTAGGGACAACACTGATAAAATGGTTGACTCAGATTTCCTGTTACATCCATATGCTTAACAATCTGTAACCAGAAAAAATCCTAACTTCATCCTGCTGTCGTAAGACACGGATCAATGCAGAGGCACCCTTCGTGCTGAATGGCTGTTTTGGGCTATCAGGACATAAATCGTACCTTGATCTGAACAAAGAAACAGTGGTATTTATTTTCAGAGAACTGAAACATCTCTGGCATGCCAAGAACATACCAGCTTGAGAGGGAGGTAAATTTTCCTTTATTTATGAAGTGTCTACTGCTAGAAGATGGTTTTGGCAGGCAACTTAACATGGTTACTTGTAGAAGTCATCTGTCATTGTAGGTAGGTAGAGTACAAATTGCATGTGTGATGATCTTCCTGTGATTAAGTCTGCACAGGTAGAGTCAAAAAGATATCCCTCCAGTGTGTATACTGAGGAGCTTTTCTAGTGTAATTGTTTTTGGGGGAAAAGCAGTTGCTGATACAGCTGTGTTCATATGAGTCATTGGACAAAGCATGGAAAGTACTTCTGGGAGTAGAGATGGGTGAAATCCAAGTAGGAAAAACTATTGTATCTCTCTGGTGTACTGAGAGAACACCCAATACTTCACAGCAAAGCAAAAGAGCAGTTGGAAGTTAGATTCTCAAAATGGCCATGATTTAAGCAACTAACCCTTGCTGCCCTTCTCTCCCTGATGCCAGAAAAATGTACAGCAGTAACAGTGGCAATACCTTCCATCTACTTTGTCTCTTAAGTGCCAGCCTGGTGATCTGGTAGTAATGGAAACCATTGTTCACCGTGGTTCTCTGTCAGACCCATAATGACAGTGGTTCAGCCCTGGGCACAGGGGGGTTGTGGTGCTTTTCTTGGTGATATCTCCATTTCAGGTCACTGAAAAAGAGTGGGTTTTGGATGTGGTTTTAGCAAGAGGTGCCTCCCCCCTCCCCAGTAGTGCCTTGCTTTGCTGCCTCGAGAGCACCATCAGTGTTTACACCGGAAGGGATTGCCCTGGCACACCACTCAGGGTTTTTCCATGCTAAAGGAATTTATTTGAACAGCACTGAGCTATTCAATGAGTGTGCTGTGCCCAGGCTCATGGGACGAAACAAACCTGTGGTGCCAGTTGCTGGCTACTGTGATGAGGGGAGGAGTACAACTACACCTAGACTAATTTTTTCATCCTGTTTTTATCTTCTTCATGTGACCTTTTAACCTTGAATTATGGGCCTGGTCATGCCGTGGGTGGCCTCTTACAACCTTTAAATTCCTTTGCAAAAGTGCAAAGCTGTCAGTTAATCTGCTCTGAGCAAAAGGATGGCTTATTGGTAAAATGTTCTGAGAAGAAACTTCTGGGGGCAGCTCTCCGGGAAAGCACTGAAATAGAGCTCTTATCACAGGATTCACAAGGATTCACAAGGAGTCAATGTATCATAACTACCTCGTAGGTTTTTCTTGAGAAGAACAGGGCATGGCTTGGCTCTGCTTCAAGATTTCACACATTTTGCAGAATTTGCTAAGACCTCTTCATAGTGAACATTTCTTCTGAATACAAAATCAAACCTATTAAGTTTACTTCCCCCTTCCTTACCTATTTATGAAACTTGCCACCTGATGGCTTTGTACATGAGCAGTGATGTGCCTGGAAGTCTATTGCACGCTTGTTCGGTGCTCTGCATGGAGTTCACTCTGTTCTGATTTCAATGAGCTTCAGCTGTGAAGGAGATGGGATCCCTGCTTCTGCTCTGTAGTCACTGTTCTGAATCTTCAAGTCTCAGCAATGCCCTTTCTGACTTATCAAAGGCAAAGGTACTAGTGGGGTGGGTGCATTGTATTCCATTATTCTCTCAGAGGAGACTAATGCCTGCTAATACTTGGACTTGTGGCCTAGTCTGTCCCCCTTACAGAATCAATTTTAGCTAAAGATTTTTCCTGAATTCTTCATAAAAGATGGGCTCAAGGGCATTGAAGAGAAAGGGAGGGATAGTCTTGTTCCTGGAGATTACACTAGTAACTGATCATTACCAAATTGACAGCAGGGGAGAGTGATTTAGTCATAGGCTTGACGTTAAAACATGCAGGCTTTCCTCACTGGTACACAAATGCTGTGCTGTCACAAATCAGCTCTCACTGAAAATCATTCCTTACAAATACCATGGGGCAGGGAGAAGGACAAGGCATCTCCACTACTTGGAAAGCAGGGAGAATGTCCTGGACACTACTGTAAAGCAATAAGCAATGGCTCCCTGGGGCCACTCTCAACTGGTTTCACTCTTACTACCAAGGCCCAGTTTTGCAAGCTGCTACGGGCAGGCCTGCTGAACTCAGTAGGTTTGACTCACGTAGGTGCAGAGATAGCTGTAGTACCTTTCCTAGAAGAAAAATTCAGTCCCAAAGGAGCAGGAGTGCTCTTCTGCCTCAGGACATGCTCCTATGAAGCAAGTGCCAAGAGTCTGCCATGCAATGACCTGCCATACACAAACATCACAGGTAAGAAAAAGACATTTAACTCCAGCTTTCCAGTGATGTTAAGAGCACTTGGGTTGAGCTTCATGACTGGTGTGCTTTTCGTGCTGACTGTGGACAACAATACTAAAGTAACATTCTGGAAACAACATTGTAACAGGCTGCCTTTGGTCTTTGAATTCCCAATGGCTGGCAAAAACACAAGGTCTTGCATGAAAAAGCAGAGATTTTTTGTCTGTATTATTATCTTACAGGTACTAACAGCTCACCGTTCATTCGGCTAGAAAATAAACACAACAACGAGAGATTGCATGTGAAGCTGTTTCTGTGGCATCTCAGCTTGCAGGGGCACTAGTGGGTTTGAAGAGTTTCAGTTGAGTTTAACATGCAGGAAAAGCTGCCTTGTAAATCTCACTGATCTGGCTTACTGCTGCATCATGAGCAAGAGCAGAACTGTAGCACTTTCTTACTGGGGGGAAAGAGATTAGTTTTGGGGGTTAATTATTTTTGAGAAAAGCACAGTTGTTTGTCAGCTTGCTAGTGCCAGTACCCAGGCAGCACTCCACAAGAGATTAGTGTTCACATGGTTCATTTCATCGACCTGTTTCAACAAGGCAGCATTAACCTCCTCAAATAAGTAACCTTGAGGGCCAAGGCAGAGTGATGTAAACAACTCAGGATGAGATTGCTGTTGGGAAATCAAGTGAAACTAACTCCAGCATTGTCGCAGCATTTTTGTTTCTATTTTCCAGACATGCTAGGAACATTAAGGCTTGTGAAATGCTGGAAAAAGAGGGAGCAGCACTGGCTCCTGAATGAAGATGTTCTTGTGATTACAGATGTTTGGGAGGTATCTGCAGACAAGGTTCAGTGGTTAGTTTTGCCAGACTTCTGCTCAAGTCACAGCCCAGTGACCAGTTCTTCTGCAGAACAATCCCTGCTCTGGAAAAGGCGAGTCACGATGTTTCCTTTGGGGTTGACTACATGAAAATACCTTTCTGTGTCATCAGAAGCATGGGGTGGAAGCTCCATGATGGCCTTGGGGTTAAGGGCCTGTAAGAGAGTCTTAGCTCAGGTGTGCTAGGGCTCACCTCTCCAGGTGGAGACGAGGGTTATGTAACCACACCAAATCCAAGGGAGGAAGGAAATTACAAAAGCAATTAGAGGTATGAGAGGAAGGGAGAGAAGGGTGGGTATAGAGAGAAGATTAAGGTAAGCAGGGTTAATTATTTATGTACTCCAGGATGTTAATATATATAAGGGGGAGTTCCTGGCAGCTAGGTAAGGTGGTGGGCTTGGGGGCAGGAGCTGAGAGGAAGATAAAGCTGTACTCCTGCTTGTCTGATGAAAGAAAAGGGCAAACACTTAATGAAAAAGTGCTCTGTCTGTAGAGGCTGGAGTATGATGTCTAACTTGAACTCAAATATTGGATTTGTGCAAGGGTTACCTGCTGAATTTAGCTTCCATCACGTGACTGTGAGGCAGTAGACTGAAATTGAGGCATTAAACAGCTGTTCTTGCAACCTGCATGCCACTCTTTAGGGGGGGTATTAGCCTGCCTCATGTCATTTGAAAGGATGCTTGGAGTGGAAGGAACAGGAAGAGGGGCTACTTGGATAACCTCTACTAGCCTAAATGGTGAAAGAGCTGTTAAGTACACATATAACACTATCCCAAGTGAGAAACTTCTGATCAGTTATAAGAAAATGAATGCAAATTGCTTTATGCCAAGAGTAATGAAGTAGTTTTTTAAACTTTGGTAGAAAGTGCTTTTTGCCCTATGTTGGTTCCATTAAAATTTATGCCTTTTGTTTTGTATCCCCCAAACCTCCCTCCTGCTGATCTTGCTTCCTAGCTTTGAGTAGAGCAGCTGTTTCTCTTGTTATGCTGATCTTTTTGATGTCTCTGTAAACTTTCATACTTATCTAATGTTTTGGATGTCTGTAGTCTGTATTGTTTATGGCAAGGGGATCTTCACAGCTTCTGAAATCTATTTTGATGGTCTACTAGCACTGGCCTCTCACCCAGGGCTGCTCTGTGGCGACCATGTGCAGAAGTACTGCTGAAAATCACAGTTGCCCTGACTAAATGTAAGCATTTTGCTGAGCTTAGAGGCATGTGGAGAAAAAAATGTTGAGAAAAGGTTAGGAAAGGTAAGCAACTGTGTGTGTTTTGGTGATTTGTGTACAACAGTCTACAACTTCCTCATGAGGGAAGAGGCAGACACTGATCTCTTCTCTCTGGTGAGGAATGACAGGACTGGAAGGAATGGCCTGAAACTGTGTCAGGGCAGGTTTAGGCTGGATATTAGAAAAAGGTTTTGGATATTAGAAAAAGGTTCTTCCTGCAGAGGGTGGTTGAAGACTGGAACAGGTTCCCCAGGGAAGTGGTCACAACACAAGCCTTAACAAGAGTTTAAGAAGTGTTTGGACAATACTCTTGGGCACGTGGTGCGACTCTTGGGGATGTCCTGTGCAGGTCCAGGAGCTGGACTCGATGATTCTTGTGGGTCCCTTCCAATGATTTTATTAGTTTTGAAGGGGGACAGGGATAACCCGGTTCTTGCCCTATTGCTGTGACAAGACTTGCCTCCTTCTGACTCCTCAGCTTTTTGTGAAAGGGGAAAGCTTTTCCTGTTCTCTCACGTTTCTCGCCCGATCCCTGAAAAACAAGGGAAACCCCAAGGACTTGGAGCAGATGCCAAGAATCAGGATGTTCGGCGAGGGAAGGACATCCTGCTGCCCGGGGACAGGGCGAGGTTTGGGGCGCTGCGAGCAGCCGCAACCCTCTCGCTCGGAGAGGCTGACTCGGCCCCCGCCGCCCCCAGGCGGC
>NW_005054312.1:8864937-8872880 GCF_000277835.1 Geospiza fortis
CCCTCGTCAGCGGCGCCTGCCTCGGTAAGTGTGGGCCGAGCCCGGCGCAACTTCGCGTGTTCCCTTCGCTACTGCTAATTTGTTAATTAGAGCACCAGCGAGGGGATGTGGGTGTATCTATGCATGTGCGTGTAAATAGCGCTGCGCCCGCCTCCTCCCGAAGTGCGAGCGGCGCTTTGTTTTTAAGGCCTTTTCCCCCGCCGCGGTCCCTGACGGGTGGCTGAGGTCATGGGGGCCCCTGATGGTAGAAGTCAGCACAGGGCTCCTGGTTCTGATACCACCTACACAGACATCTATCGCGGGGACCTGCTGCGCTTGGTTTGTGGGTTTACCTTGCTTGGGTGTAGGTCTGGTGGGGTTCTAGGTGAGGAGAGGAGCCTCTCGCCATGTGGGCACTGGCTTTTGGTGGCTGTGAACGGGAGGTGAAGCGGCTGGAGATGGAGACCTGGTGTTTGTGTGTGCAGATGGGAGCTGGGCAGCATCTCTGAGGAGCACAGCCTTCAGTCTACGTGTTTGTTTATGGAAGAGTTATTCCTTGGGATCTTGGGCACTGAGGAATTCTCTTGCCCTTTGCAAGAGCTAGATCTCCAGTTTAGTTAGATTTTATCTATGTTTTCAAGTTACAGAATAAGCTTAAAAAGTTATCTCTGAAGCAATACAGTGTGTCCCCATGCCTGGGGAACAGCTGAAGAAAATGGTCTGTGATGCTTCCTGACTTTCTTGTCGTTTTATATATGGGAGGAAGCTAACAAACACGTGTTAGAGTCTGTACTTGGAAGCTTTTATGTTGAGAATAACAGATGCAGAAAAAATTTCTTAAGCTTGAAATGGGATTGTAGTGTGAGAGAATCAGGTATATCTGTTTAGTCTGAGAATTATGAGCCTCTCTTAGAGATAAGGACAGCCAGAGCTGTTTATTGCTTGAAGTTGTCTCACCTTGACAGGTGTTTTTCCACAGCACTCCTTTCTGAGATGTAGCCCTCATGCAGCAAAAGTTAGTATTTTCTGTGTAGTTCGGTTTGAGGTTTCCCTTCCTGAGCGTTTTGTTTACAGAAATGCCCAGTGAAGTGCACCTGTAACTTCTGGAGCTCTTAACAGCTGTTCAGACCCCAATCTGAGCTCTCGAAGGCTCTAGTGACGCCTTCGTGCCAACTTTTACTGTGGACAAGGGATAATAATCCCTAATCCCATCTTGTGTAGGGATCCATTTGCAGGTAGCTGCCAGGGATCCAGTTGTTTAATTGCTGTTGCTTCTGTTGAAGAGGTGACTCCCCAATTAGTTCCCTAACTGGGTGATCCCTCTGCCACTCAAAGGCGTGGCACAAGTGTGAGACAGGCTGACGGTAGTGCCCAAATCCTTGGCCTTGCTCAGATGCCATCCTGGGTGGTGAGCAATCCTGTTATCATGTTTACTTTGTCTTAGCTATTTATATGTCCAGAGCATCCATGATGTGCCAGGCGCTGCCCTGAGGGAGGGAGGCATCCAGCCTGGTAGAGAGCTTTCTGTGAATCAGAATAGGTTTTCCCACTCCCTGTGAGGTACAGTGGGAGTGTAAGAGGACTGGGTTAGGGGCCACCTTCTGGGAAACGTTTACCTACCTCCTGAAGGAGGGCAAACCATGCTCTTTAAAGCTAACCAAGGCTTGGGTCTTGGGTGTTCCAGTTCTGTCTTCCATTTGACTTCCCTGGAATTGTTTTCTTCTGACTCACCTGCATGACTGACATGTGTCTTGGGTAGAGACCAGCTCTAAGGCAACAGAGTTGACTTCTGAAAGTAAAAGCACATTGGGTCCGTGGCCGTACCTTGTCCCTGTCATAAACCCTTCTGACAGTGCAGCTTCCAGGCAGAGGTCCAGAGGTTAGAATGAAATCATAGGGCTAAAAGATGACAGGGCAGAAGGTACAGCTAGGCCTGAACTAGGAGAGCCGTTCATTCTCATACAGGCTCTTACAGGGTCTGTACCTGTGTTTCCTGTGCTGCTGAGAGCAGGTGGTAGCCCAGGGGCTTTGAATCCTATGGCAACTGCTGCTCTGCACTGTCACTTGCCCTGTCCATGAAACTGGAATGCTAAATAGTGTCTCTTGATGAATAACAAAGGGGGAATTTTGCAGAAAGAAGCCTTGCTTATTTGACTGTGTATAGATAAAGTTAGTGTCCTCATGCCTGTGAACTCAAGAAAACTCTACTGTGCAGAGACAAGTACTTGCAGGGGAGGAGTGGAAAAACCTCTTCCTTGGAGGTTTTTCCATGAGTCCAATCTTTTGAGAACCTGATCAGAGAGAGCAGAAGTCTTCATTGACTTCAGAGAATAAGATCTCACTTAGGGGTTTATTTTCCAGCTTTTTCCCTCTGGCCTTTGCATCTGTTCAGCTTGTCTATGAACTCATTCTGCCTTCTCTGTTAGCTGAGACCTCACTGTCATCATCTGTGTAGGACAGGAAGGCTTTGCTATGGGCTGACACTGAACTGAAAGCCCTGACCAAGTGATCAGCAGCCTTTAGAGCACACTGTGGACTTCAAAGGCGTGCTTGAGAATAGCAAAGAGAACAACATTGTTGTGCATATTACTTAGGCAGGGCACCTTATATTTATATAAGAGATCAGGAGGTATTTACAGTCTGATATGACCTTGCCTAGCTCTGGTTAAGCACTTTACCATTAAGTTGTAGGGATCTTGGATTTGTTGTTCAAGGTTACAACGGTGATGTTGCCCTGCATCTGAAGTGCTCTCTCTCCAGCTTTGAGATTCTCTGTTTGCTGGTGTGAAAAAGCAGTGCAATTTTCCACTAGCACAATCTGTATGGCTGTCAAGGTGCATTGGGCAGTCTCCTGTGTTTACAAGTTACTTGATTGTGCATGGTGCAGTGGTGTGGCATGAATAGCTTCTTGCCCCAAGGGTATTCTGTAATGCCTATACCATCTCTTGGGGCTCTTGGAGTCCAGCACGCCAGGAAATGCACCTTTATGTGCCTAGCAAGTGGAAAGTTCTCATGCTGGCATTGCTCTCCCCTCTTTGTGTGTACCTCCAAACCTGCAGCTTTTCACAAATTCTAGGTGTGGAGCTTTGAGGATGGTCCCCTGTCTGTATAAATCTGAAAGTCACCGGCCTGGATGAGAAAAACTGGCATACGTGACGTGGTGAGACTGTCCTTTTTCAGTCAGGAGGAATGCTAAAGTGCAGCTACTGCAGGATTCTTTCATCCCTAATACTGAGTAGGGAATGTAGTTTTGGTAAGGTCTGCAATGATCTTACTTTGGTGAGCTGTATGGGGTTTGTTGTGCTTGCTTTGGAAGCGTAGCAGTCCGAATAAATGATGAGATCTGAAGCTGTATTTGCTGAAAAGCTGTCTTTGAGCTGGTACTAAGGTCCCTCTGACTCATAGTTAGCCAACAGCATCTCAATTGTCTGCATGTGAATGTTGTCCTAGACAGTCCTATCTGAGGGTGGGTTGGAACTGCTGAATTGCTTCTATTTTGAGGGGAAGGGGTGGGTTCTGCTGTCAAATGCAAAGCTGGCTATCAAACCCCATCTGTGGAAGTTAGCTGTTCTCCTAAAGCATGACAAGGTCAACAGAAAATGAAAAAGCAAGCTGAGGAGATGCTTTTAGTACTAAGAATAAAGCAAGGAAGCCATGTGTTGCTAGATTGAGTAGCATTGTTTGGGATGCTCTTTGGAGAGCACTTCCTGGGTTGCTTACAGCATTTTAAAATTTAATTATTTTAAATTGCTATCTTAACCAGGACTCTGTCTCAGGCTTGACATGAGGTGACATAACAGTTATTTGACATTTGGGTTTGCTTGTCAGCTGTCACCATGTGACCACCAGGAAATGTGCTGCTGACCTGCAGAGACGTTTTCCATTGGGTAGCAGGAGCAAAAAAAAAAAAAAAAAAAAGCCCAATGAACAAAACCTTTTGAAACTGAGATAATTAGCAATATCAACATCTTAAATGCTGTGCTTCTGCAATTTGATTATGTGCATGCAAAGGCTTAAGAACTGATCATGGAGATTTACTTTCTCTGTGTTTGTGTAATCTTAACACCAAATCCCAGATTGATGGAGAGAAATAAACCAGCTTAGAGTCTATGGAATCCTCAGAGCAATGCCAGTTTATGCTGGCCAAAGCATGAATCAGGATGTTTATCCTAGGGGAAGTATATGTGATGTTGTCTTCTGTGGCTGTGTGAAGAGAGCTATGGATCTCCACAGGGACACAAAGGAAAGTTTTGTAGCATCTGTGGTGTCTCAGTAGTTAGGTCCCTCGCTGCACAGGTGATGGGCACTTGTACCTCCTGCAGAGGCCCTCCCTGGAGAAAAAGTTGTTGAGGTCAATAGTCCCAGCCCAGGAAAGAGGGACACCTTTATGTACTTACATTGAAATACTGATATAATTAGTGGGGAACCTTGTGGTGCTTCTTGGAAATGGTAAAGCTTTCTGTGGTGGAAATAGAGATGGAGGGGAGGATGTTCTGTGCTGACATAGACGGAAATGTTCACTGGCTTGGTGGAGAAGCTGCTGAGCCTGGATCAGTGCCCTCAGCAGTCACAGGGCTGTGGGATCAGGTGTCCGGAGGAGTAAGCTGGCAGCCAGAGCACCCTGTAGGACCTCTTGATGGGAGGGAAGGAGCTTGTTCCTGCTTTCTGCCTGGCTCTAACAAGAAAGCTTCTGTAAGGAAAGGTGCTCTTGCAGACATCTCATTGGATGAGTGCAAGGGAAGCCAAGGAGCCACTTCTAGCAAAAAACAGTGCTAGCAAGGCATCTGTTTGTTCTTTTGGCACCCCATATAGACAGCAGGTGTGCAGAGCAGCTCGGTGCCCAGCCTTGCTGTCAGCAATGGCAGCAGCTGTGCAGTGTCACTGGGAACAGCACAAGAGGGCTTTGGTCATTCTTCTGACCTGTAGGTTCAGCATGTCTCTTGAACTTGCAGCATGTCTGACCTGTTCCACTTCTTTCTGCCTCTTAGCTCCCCAAACTCTTCAAGGCAACTGCAAGTCCTCCATGTAAAATGGGAGAAGCTGTTGTGTGTTCTTACTGGTTGTGTTTGGAAGCTTAGTCCTGATAAATCAAAAAGCCTTCCTCAAATGTCTTGCTGTGTCGTTCAGTTCCAAACTCCTGCTGCTGCCTCCATGTCCAGTAGCTGGTGGTGGTGCTTGTTTCCTGTCTGTTGGGGGGGCTGTGTTACCTTCCAGTGCAGTGAGCTTGGGATTGGATGAACATGTTTGGCCCCTGCTCACTCTGCCTCACTGGAGTCATCAGTTTCTCCATGTTTCTCTCTGTGCCCTCCATTAAGCACAGATTAAATGCTCCCTGGCTTGGCAGGAGAGGATTTCCACCTCTTCTGTGCTCACTGAACTTGAAGAGGACCATGCAAGGGCTGGAACTGGTAATTAGTCAGCATTCCTTCTTTCTGGAGATGGGAATGGGCAGGCCTTCTAATTACAGGACCTTTGCAAAAGCTCAGAAATCTTACTCCAAGGAGCAGTGTGAGTGGGTGACTCTTTGTTCACCTTGCTCTTTGCAATATAAACTCTACTTGTGGCTGAATGCCAAAGTGGCCACCACTTCTCCATTGAATTCTCTGCACTTCCACACTTTGTTGCCCAGCTCTAATACTTATGCTCTTCCTTTCTGCTAAATGTTCTTGGGACTTGAGGTGAAAGTCAGGATGTGTCTTCAATTATGTGGGAGTCAGCAGAGCCTATATATTTGTTTTGGGCTGTGTGCCTTGTCAAGCAAGTAGAGTGAGAGCTAGTGAAAAGGAGGGGTAGAGGAAATGATTCCACGGAAGGCCCTAAACAAGTCCGTGTCCCTGGGAAGAGGCAGAATGTGTCCTTGGAGTGGTAGAGTCTGAGGCAGTAGAAAATCCTTTCCAAGGAGCACATAGGAGAGAGGCAATCAGTGAGCCTGGGAGTGTAGAAATGTTGCTGGACATTGTTTTAGCCCCTGCCATTTGTAGCTATGAAGGCCAGAGGAATGGAGGAGAGAGTTTTTGTCACTTGTGATACAGCAGCTGCTTGTGGCAGGCCTGATCCTGTCCCTGGGGTTGTGCTGATCTGTGGTGCAGTGTGTTACATCAGGTGTGGGAGCTGGTAGCTTTATTAGAACCCAGGGCTTTGTGCTGCCCTCTGGCACTGTCCCAGAACTGAGCTGGTCCTGTTTTTTGGTACAGATAAAGGCCAGATGACTTCTGCCTGACAAGACCTTTGGAATCTGCAAGCTTCATGAAGTGTCTTCTGCCACTGTTTCCCAGGCTTTTAACTGTGCTGTACCTGGAGGATTTCTTCTGAGAATGAACCATTCTCTTCCTCTTCATACACTGAAGTTTGTTTGGATGGATATTGGTTTTGGGGGCCTTTTTTAGGCTTAGAATTTAAAGGATTGAATATCATTTTAGCATTGGAGGTTCTGGCAATCTCTGAGCTTGCCACTCCTGTGGATTATCTAGTTTAGCATCCTGAAGTAGAGGAGGTGACATCTGAGGGTGTAAATGAATCAGGAATCCCTTTGCCTATGTTAATTACAAGGGCCAGTCTTGCTGGCTGTATTGAATGCTGCTGATTCAGTGCTGGGCTTGGCAAAAAAAAAATAATTCCAGTGTATTATGGAGGCAGAGTGTGGATTCAGGCTGCCATAGTTATGCCATGCATGGAAAAACTTTGAGTCCTGTTTCAGAGTGGGCTGTCAGCACAGAGATTTACACTGATTTATCTATCTTAGTGTTCTTACATAGCAGGATTGGTAAAATAATCTTTAAGGGAAGCATTTAACTACTAGCTACATTTTTGCACACAGGTCATGTGTCAAAGGTTCATGTGAACATCTGTCTCTTGCTGTTCTTGTTTGTGTGCTCAGCCCTGCAGGAAGGGTTGAGCAGAGGCTTTTTCCCTGCTGGGGTCTGTGCAACCCTCTGTGAGCAGCTCCTATCCTGCTCACACAGTAGTTTTCAGAACCTCAGTTGTGTTTTGGCTGGGGGTCCACTGCTGATGTCTCTGGGAGAAAGGTAGCATTAGTTTCTAGATTTTGCCATGGTTCCCAAGGTATGCATCCTAACCTTGTGATCTGCCTGATGCTGCTCCAAGAAAACAAGAATCATTCTAGAGCAAAATGCCAACACCCCTTGCCAGAGGACTGCTTTGGAACTGAGCTTTTGATTCTCAATTCCTTGCTGGAGTCTGCCCTGCTTGTGCCAGGCCAGTGGGGAAGAGTTTGGGGTGTAAGGTGACACTTGACCTGTCTGAGAAGGGAGGGCACAGCAGGCCCAGCAGGCAGTGCCCTCACAGGGGCACAGGGAGGGGCTTGGCGTGGATTGGAGTGCTTGGTGAGCTCTGTGAGCATGAGAGCTGGGCATGATGCAGGCTCAGAGCCAGTGCAGGGTGTCAGGGCTGTTCCTCTTGTCTGTGTTAGGGTTTTAGCAGTCACACAAGCGTACAGTGGAAAGGATAGGGAGGAAGACTGGCTGCTGTGGGACAGAGCCAGCCATGTCTCTGGTATCATCTCTGAACATGAAACAATTGCCACCTGAAAGCACACAAGAAAGCTTTCTGCAGGGCTTAGGCTGATAGCTACCAAAAGCCACCACTTCTGCCTCTGGGCAGACCAGAGAAGAAAGGCAATTTCTCATTATGACATGGGTTTTGGTCTCTTTCTCCCCTCCACTAGCTTTCTCTGGATGAGTACTTGTTTTTGAAAACATTGCTTCAAACTCAGTATTACTTGGTCCAAAGTGAGAAGCAAGGATCTGAGCTGCACCTTGTCTACTCTTTGAATTCCCTTTTCTTGTCATCCCATGCTGTCTGAATTGCACTAGAGCATTGACAGGGATTGATGCATGGATGAAGATGGAACATGGCTTTCATGGGGGTCCTCAGCAGCTTTTCCTTTTCATGCACTGTAATGTCATTTAATTTCTCTAATGCTATGAACAGAAATGCAGCATTGA
>NW_005054312.1:8873005-8885385 GCF_000277835.1 Geospiza fortis
GTTGTGGTTGTGACAGAGGGATCCTGGCTGGCTGCCTGCTCTGAGCTGCCTCTGCCCTTCCTATCAATTGTTTCACAGCAGCAGCTGCCCTGTTTTTGGTTTTGTGTTGCAAAAATAAGTGCTCCTGTCCTGACCGCAGAAACAAAGCGAGTCTCAGCTTGCACAACAGCAGTTCTGGCAAGGCTTTGGTGTGCCAACACTTCATCAAGTCCAGTGCAAAAATTTAGCTGGAGACCTCATCAAGCCTGTGAGTTCTTATGCCTGCTCTCCCTGTTTGCTTCTGTGCAAAGCAGAACAATGAGCCTTAAGGTGAGGTATGAGTGGTGCATCTGCACTTGGGTTTGCAGGAGGGTCCTACCCTGCAGGTACCAGCTGATGGATGGGCATGTGGCAGTCACCGCTCTGCCTCGTGAGCTGCTCTGTGCAAGAGGTAAAAACCCTGGCAACTTAAAGCAGATCCTCATCTTATGTTCCTCATATCTAGCATGTGGCAATAGCTCTGGTTCATCTATTAACCAGTATCTAGAGCACACTAACCATATCTTTTGGCTCAAATGGGAAAAGTGTCTCCTTTTGGTTTGGCGTTATTTAAACAGGTAGCATAACTGACAGCTCCCCCTGCCCCAAATCCCCCAAGTTGAAATAGAAAAGCAAACATCTTGGGACAAACATGTTAAGAGGGAGGCTTCTGGTTCTGAAGCAGTTGCAAATGATCTGAATTTATGTAGCCCTCCTGCTGCACAGTGTGTCCTGGGCTAAACAGTTTGTGTCTCTGGTCTAAGCAATGCTGAGCGTGAAGAATCTGAACCAGAAGTATTGTGGGCTGAGCCCTTCTTTTAGTATCTGCCTCTGGCTGCAAGAGCTGGCCTTTCTTGAAAAGCTGTCTTTTTCTCTTGGTGTTCGCCCTTGCCCTACCTGTAAGGTCAGAATAGGTATTGCTGACTGTAGTCTAACAGGGATCCCTAGGAGTTGTTCCAGTAGGTATCAGTGTCTCTCATTCCCGAGCAAAGGGGGAGAAGCACCATTATGTACCCCTGGTGGCCAGGCTTTCCAAGAACTCTCCTTTACAAAATTGTTTGTTTGTTGAACTCTGAGGTTAAATCCCTGCACAGAGCCCCTGATCTTGCCACAGGGGAACAGCTGGTCAAGCAGTAGGACTGTCTGTAAACTGAGTGGGTGTGGTTGTGAGGGGAGTTGTGTTTACCTCCTAGGTATCCCCAAAAGCAAAAGTAAGTTTCCTTCCTGTATGTCTTATCTGGAGCCAAGTGAGCTGAACTGTTTCTTACCTGATACCAAAATAGTTGGAGAGGAGGATTGACTCAAGACCTTAAATAAAATAAAAAATATACATCAGAACAACAAAAATTAGGGAAGTCCCAGAGGAACAGCTTGTTCTGGTACATGCTGTTTCTCAATCAAACTGGCTTACAGGAGGATGTGCACAGATGAGGAAAGAGTTGATGCTTTTGAAGACTTCACTGCTAGCTGCCATCCCCCAGCCTCCAATGTTTGAAAATGGGTGCTTTTTATTTGTGTCAAATAGTGGCAGTTGTACAACTTCTGGCCAGTGAGGGATATTCTTTCCACAGCCACTGTTTTTAGGTGTCTGTCCAGGATTTCAGATGGAAGTTAGAGTTGTCACCAGCAATGGGGTACACCTATCACCTGAGCATTTCTAACAAGGGCAGGTTGTAAAACATTGCTCTTTATTTCCTGCTGGCATGGATTTGTCTTTGGGGCCCCCTCTGACATCTCTTCAGCCTCTCTGATGGACTGTCAGAGAACATCTTGGGTCAGGTTTCCATTCAGGACAAGCTGGCCTTTATTTAGCTTGGCTGAAATGTTGGCTGGTTTTTGCTCTCATGGGACAATAAGTGGAAATCAGCTTGCTTCAGCATGAGTGTGGAAAGTGGAACAGAAGTCTACCCAAGCAGTGGGATCTTTCACAAACTGAGGTTATTGCCCACAAGAATTGGGGTTGTCCTTGGGTCACTGGCACATTGCTGTGCACTGCTCCTTGGGATGAACAAACAGGCACTTCATGATGATCTGAGCTACCCGTGAGGAAACACCCAGTAATGTTCTCTGTTAATTATTTTGTAGATGTCAGTTTGAAAAATTCTGTTTATAGTTTTGTAGGTTTCTTTTGGGCTGGTGACAGGAGTGTGTTGTAATTAGGACTGTATCATCTCCTGGGAGAGACCAGGCAGGAAAGCATGTGCATTGCTTACTCTTGGTACTTAGAAAAGAAGCAAGTGCAAGAGCTGTGCTTGCTGAGCTGGAGCAGCTTAAGGATGTGCCCTGGAAGAACATGGGAGAGCTCTCCTGAAACCTCTGCTCATTGTCAGAGACTGACTTTTAGCTCTTGCACATATGTGGCACCGAACAGCTGCCAATAGCAAGAGATGGGCAACCAAGATAATTTTGGGGAAGATCATGCTAATAAATTCCTTCTGACTCATCCTATTCCTAAATTTACATCCAGACTGGGATCTACCAGTGGGATAATGAGAATTCCAGCAGTGTTCAGCAACCAGCTGCATTGAAAGCAAAATGTGAAGATTTTAGCTGGGAACTCTTGAAAGGGACATCCGTGCTGAGTATCACACAAACGTCCCTGGAACAGAGAGCTGAGCAGAACTGAAGGAGTTCTGGAATGAGGTCCCTGGTTACAGTACACAGGGCTGGCAGGATTCCTGTCCTGAAAATCTTACAGTCAAAATAGCTTGGTCATGTGATTCCAAACTGAACAAGGCATAGGGCTGTCCAGGGCCTGGGGGAATAGCAAAAGTACCTGTGCTTCCTTCTGCTACTTGGCTTCCTTTCGAAGCTGTTGGTGTGTTGGACCAGTTGGAGCCCTACCTGGGTAATGGGAATGAGGACGGAGGAGTTGCTGATGTGTAGGAAGGAGTCCATTTGTTGGTGCTGAATGAGAAGCAGGTTTAGTGAGGATCTGCAGTTTCCTGCCTGCCCCACTAGTCCAGGCAAGTTATGGCATCTGCAGTCTGGGGTGTGACCTCTCTGTGCTTCCTGCCAGCAGGGACAGAGTGCTGCCCCTATATCCACCAGCTCTCTGTGCTCTCTGGCCTTAGCTCTCCCTCCCTGTGGGAGAACTTGTCCTTTAGGCTTGTATCCTATTTACTGTTGCACTAGGTAGGGAGTGGGAATGTCCATGCCACAGGTGATCTTTGTGCTGACACAGAGCTCTCCCAGAGAGACCTGCAGTGTCATGGGTGAGCTGCACGGTTGAATATTCAGAATGCCCTTCCCCCTATTTAGCTTGCTCTGCTCCTATTTTTGTCCGTGTCTTAGGCACTTTTTTCCATTTGAAATACTTCATGGGTCATCTGTGATTTTACTGGCTGGCAAATAGATACCAATATGATCTAACATGTGGCTTAAGAGGAGACCATCATGGTGCCCTTGGTGCCAAAGCCCTGCTGCTGCTGATGTCAGTCTGAAGAGACCTTTCTTCTCCACTTCTCCTGTCGAGCAGTGTTTAGGCTTTGCGATGCTCCTCGTCCTCATGCACTGCACAGGTTTGGAGTAGCCTTTCTGTTCCACCCCAGAGCTCTTAACAGCAGTTAAGGGTCTCCCCAGCTGCCTGGCTAGCAACAGTTTTAGGTGATCCATCTTCAGATCTGCTGTCCCAGGGGCAGAATAACAGCAGGCTACTCTGCTGGGGTGTTTGTTTACAGTTATAAATAGCATGTGTTGCTTGAATGCTTTTCAGGTTAGAGTTTAGGGGCTGCCAGCCAGTACAGACTTAGTTACTGGCTTATTTTGGAGTTGAGCATGACTGATAGAGATGAAAGTCAGTTGTTAAAGGGAGCAGTCTAACCCTATGTCAATAATGTGAGCCTGGATTGATACAGCTTAAAAATGAAGTGTGAGCTAGCAGCTGCCTTCAGGCTTTTCCCATGGGTGCCACTACCTTGCCCCTTGCAGCCACTGCAGATGACAAATCAGAAGAGTGGGGAGCAGCTGGCCTGTCTTTTCTGACAAGGGACATGTTAGGGTGTTTCAGGACATAACTGAGTGATGCTCCTTTGCGTCATCGCAGCTGAAATTCAGATAAGGGCAATAGCCCTGCAGTACTTGGGTTTATGTATAACAACACCCAGTGGGGCACTGCTGGGGGTGGGGTAAAGAGGAATGTGGGTTTTCTAATGAAAATGAAATATTCCACATATATTATTGCAACATTTTTGAGGGATATTGCCTTAATAATATAGGGAAAGGTGTTGAATTAATTGGTTGGTGTGAGAAGAATGAAATGTTTTCACAGCAAACACTGCTAACTGCTAGGGATTGCCTCTGCCCCGTGGTATATACCTCAATAAGGAAATACAAATTTAATTCAGCTTTTTCACATGACTCTGTGTCCTGAATCACTAGATCCATAAAAAACAATGAGAATCTTTCCTAAGGGCTGCATCTGGCACTGGACTAGTCCTAGAAATAATTGAGAGCTGTTGGCTGACCCCTGTAGGAGTTGTCTCTCTTGACTGCCTCTAATTCAGCTGCTCCTTCTGACGGACTGCAAAGAGAATTTGAGCTGGTTTTCCTGGAATAGCACTTCTGGTAGTAACAGGATTAAAACACTGTCACTTCTTTTCTCTCCTCCCAAATATACTTCCAAGAGGACTTGTCATCTGTCATGGATCTTGCTACATAAACCTGGTTTCTTTGGCTGACCCCTCAGCTGGCCTTATTTCCCGGAAAGCTGGTGGTACTTCAGGCCACCCTGTGCCCATGCCTTCCCACAGAGCAATTCCACATCCAGCTTTGGTGCAAGTGATTCAGCAAGTCCAACAGAATCACAGATGTCTTTAAACAGAAGTGCCTCAAAGCTCCTGTGGGTATGCATGTATGCACACATGTATAAAGGGAACCCAAAACAAAAAAAATCCAGAAAGTATTCAAAGAATGAACTTGCTATTTAGCAATAATCTCACTTTACCCTCCTGGGTATGAAACACTGATAGAGCAGGCAGCTGCAACTCGGGGCTCCCCTCAAATGCTGTTTGCTGGCATAGTCAGGACTTTGCTCTCCTGTTTTTGTTAAAAAAACCCAAACCCCTTCCAGCTCACTTTTTTTTCAGTCATTAGTTGCAGTTGTTTTCAGTATTGCTGTCACATCTTTCTGCACACTGAGATGCCAAGCCTGAAAGCATCGTTCCCTAAGCAAGCACCATCTCCTGGATAATCCACACTCTCCCCAGTACAGCTTTTGCACACAGGGGTCTCCCCTCAGCTGCATGCTCAACACTCACCCCCCCACAATGGGGGTTTCAACCAAGCCAACAATTCCTTGCAAGGCACTCAGTGCAGAGGATTTTCCTTTATGGGGTTGTGTGAGTAAGGTGCTGGGCTGGGATTCCTTCAGTTTTTGCTTGATTGCAATTTCTTTTGGTGTTTTTCCTCCCCCTGACAGACATGAAGGTGTCTTAGGGAGCGTTTTGAGTGCGAATGTCTCAGTGATTATAAAGTGTATTTCTGTGGGGCTGACTTCTTCCGTGTTAGGAACGATGTTGAACCATGTGGCTACTATCTGAAACAGGCTGGGCTCAATGGCTTACTGCTAATTGAGTAAATAAGATCAGAATTAGACTGCTAAACATTGCTCTAGGACAGAAGACTGGGATTAGAGGGCTAAAAATTGCTTCAGAGGGGGAACTTTGGCTTTTCTGCTAAGTTGCTACCTCACAGTGCCTAAAATCCTGACCTCAGAATCTCTGGTCATGTTCAAGGGTCCAGTTCTCTGCGTGCTTGAGCTACTGGTGTTGGTGGGTTTCCTAAGCCCAGAATCACGTTCCCAGGCTGCATTGATGGAAAACATGTTGCTGGCACACGTGTATTGCAAAAGACTGGGATGTGTCAACATAGCATTGAGGGTTGTTGCTCTTATCTCCATTGTATTTATTAACCTGGGTCTAACTTGAGTTCTTTCATTTTGCTGCCTTGTTTTGCAATTGAGAAACTGAGTGGGAGAGCGAAATGAGGGGACTTCCAGATGGCTTAAACTGGTAGTCTTTCATCCTTTTCCAGGAAATGACCTCCAGTTTGATTGGAGAGGAGTCTTCATTTGTAAAAGCATGCTTCTTTTCTCCTGGTTTCTCTAATTCTCTCCCTCATATTCTTCTCACTTGTATGTTCCTGACACTCCTTGGAATGCAGTGATTAGCTAGTACTTAGAGGAACTATTGGATCTCATCATGGCTGGATGTATGTGGAGGCAGCAGTCAGTCAGTGGAAAATGCTGGGTGCTGTAGTTTTGTATTTTTGCTTCCTTCTATCCCTTTTTTCTTATTTTAGAGCTCTGATGTGCTTGCCAGATGGAACTCTGAGTGACTGAGATAATGGGCTTAGCAGATACCTTCCCTTTTGTGCAGCTGGGATGTCTCCTCTTCTCAAACCCAGCTGGGACACTGTGTGAAAGGGTAAAGCAAGCATTCCTTCACAAGACCTCTTGCTATCAGGGCCTAGTTTAGTGCTGTGAAATTGGATATGGAAGGGATGGGATGCCAGAGCCTCTGCAGGAGGAACTAAGTCTCTGATTCCCTAATGGAGCATTAGTCCCTCTTGCTCACTTGAGATGTGGCTGACACTCACAGCAGTTGGGATCACTTAGCTGGAAAGCACCAGCTTTCCTGTTCTGGCACTTCTGCTTACTGGCTGATGATTTGTTTTCCTGTCAGGAAAAAGATGCTTACTAGAAAAGTTTTATTGGAATATGTTTTGAAGTGGATTTATCCATAAGCTCAAAACTGTAGAAGTATCAGCCTTGTTTTCTTTCTCAGTCTGTTTTCACCAGCCCTGCATTGGCCAGTGCAATGGAATCTAAAAAGCAGTGTGAGGCCTTAGTGTGAGAAATAGTCAGATGCACATGATCTTCCTTGACTTCATCAAACATAAGTAAGAGGAGCGTGGTTCTTTGTGATAGGGGTGTGTGAGGCCCAAGACAGCAGACTTCCATGACTTCTCTAACATCCCCTGTAAATAACCTCTTGGTTTGAGTTTGTATTAACCAATGGGAAGAAACCTCTGGGGAAGGCTGGGAATGAGGCTTTCCTGTGCCTAGTTTTGTAAAGGAGAAGACTGGTTTGGGTAGCATTTCACGGTGCATTTGTCTCGTTGCAGGTGAGGCTGGTGCCAGCATTATTCGGGCGTCAAAAGAAGCCCGGAAGAGGTTCTTGGGCCCACTCCACCCCTCTTTCAACATGGTGAAAACCATTCGGATGTCCGTGTCCAAGATGGTGCCAGACAATGGGCATGAGGTTGCAGCAGGACGTTTGGGTATTTCCCTGACACGGGTCTCTGATGGGGAAAACGTGATCCTGTCAGACTTCAATTCCAAGGAGGAACTGATCCAGGTGAATGGACTCTTACTGCAGAGGGCTGGGCAGGAGCTCTGTGCAGTTTTGTTTTGCCTTTGTCTCCAAGTGTCCTTAGTACTGGAGTATAATTGTCAGCACATGCCAGCATGGTGTTCTGAGAACAGTAATAGTTTCAGTAGGCTTTGATCTGATTCTTAGATTCTGGATCTCTTTCTCCCTCAGGCCTGTATCTGCAGCACCTTCATCCCTGTCTACTGTGGGCTGATACCTCCAACCTTGCGTGGAGTGGTAAGTAAGATTCTAAGATGATCCTTCATTAAATTACATACTAATGAGTAGGTTTTGACAATGTTATTGCCTGCTGGCAGCATTTATCTGAAGAGATGCAAGAAATTCCCAAATAAACAACTTCCAGCAGTGGATAGGCCTTCTTTCCACTGCTGCATGCAGTTGACTATAAGTGTCCTGAAGACCAGTGGATTTAACATATAGTAATAGATGCAGTCTGGGGAAGGGCTGGCTGGCTTAGCAGAGTGTTCTCATGGCTGTATGGTCCAACACTTTCCATCACTGAGGCTCCAGCTGTCTGCATGTGGAAAGAAGTTTGGCCCAGGATAAAAGTCATGAGTGTAGTCCCTCTCCCATGTCCTGACACTTTGTGCAGGGCTTTAACTAGTGGTGTGGATACTGGCCCTTTTTTCCATGGAATTCTTCCTGTCCTTTCTCTGACAATAATGCTCTGCTGCATGCCAGAGCTCTCTTAGAATTGTGTCCAAGGCTGCCCAAGAGCAATCTCTCCCTCTGTGTTTGCATATTAGAAATGAAAATACGTGAAAGCTGTGCAGAGCTGCAGCATTTCTGGATATTGCAGTCATGCTTTAAGGGTGTCCTGGTTGAACTTGGCTTCCCTTGTCTACACAGGTTAATGAACACATTAAAAGGCAGGGATTTTGCAAACTACACAGTCAAAAGTGAGAGAGAGAACTGTTATAAAATATGTGCCCTGATTTACCATAAGTGATCTGACCAAAGTGTCTCTGTCTGTCAGAGCACAGCATCAAATCTGTTCTGATTGCTACCTGTGTCCTAAAAGTGAGGTCAGTTTTGCTCCTGCATAATACACAGCTTGGCTGGTTTTGTCTTGTGCAAGCATGTTGGTCAGGGAAATGACCTGGAGGAGATGTCCAGTGTTATCCAGCCCTTCAGAGAAGTGACAGAATCAGTAATAGTTTGGTATTTGCTCAGCAGCTGCTGCCAGGGCTTTTTCCCTTCAGCTGGTAGGACCATGGCAGTGGCTCTTGCCTTGCACCCCTTTGGGGGCCAGTTCAGGTCAGTGTGCATCAGGAAAAAATCTCACCATTCCAAAACTGTGTACAACATCAGGGTTTCTGGAATGTGCAGCTGCCCTGGCACACTGAGGGATAATCACTTCTCATGGGAGAAGGTGGGGAGGAAATATGAGATGAGGAAATTTAATTCCTACCTCTTCCCCAGAAAAGCATGGCTCTGAAGGGGGATTGCAGATGAGGTGAGAGGCTAGTTTGGGTTGGGTATGAACTTGGGAAATGGTTTTGAAACAGAAATGCATGATTCTCAGCATGCCTGTGGTGACTGTATTTGTCACAGAATAAACTGACTGGCCTGGCACAAGGCAGTGTTTTTTCAAGGCAATGTTACTGTGTGCAAGGTGCAAAATCCATATTTTGCCTTCCTCCTAAATTTTTTCCAGTGTTCAGTTCTCTGAGATCTGGTAGTCTCATGGAATGGTTGATGGAGATGGGCAGGGGCGTTTAAAAAACCCCAACAACTTAAATATTGAGAAATCGAAAAGTGACCTGTCAGCACACACAATAGCTGTGAATTATCTGCAGCATGAGGGTGAGATGAATCCCTGGCAGGGGTCACAAAGCTGATTGTCAAATCATGTGAGTGAGGGGCCCTGTGCACGGGATGACATAAGGGAATGGAAGTGGGCACCCCAGTCTATGAACCATCCCCTAAAGCTGCTGCTGCTGCGTGTGCTGCAGGCAGCTGGTGGCTCCAGCCTGTGGCTTTGGGCTGTTCTGGCTTTGCAGGAAGCTGGAGAGTGGTTACACTTGGGCTACTGGAGGTTCAGGCAAATCTAAAGTGGCAGCTGAACTCTACTGAGGAATGTTAATCAGCATTGCTTGCAAGCAGTGGACCGAAGAGTGGGGTGTGCAGGTGTACTCCTGGATTTCCATGGAGTCAGAAGGGTTTGCCAATCAGCTCTGTTGGAGTTGAGCCTTTTTTCTAATGGCATCTGTGCAATCATGCTGCCACCCTCAGGGAAACGTGTCTTCTGCATCCTTACTGCAAAACTAGTGTTGTCCAACACTAAAGCTTACCTCCTTTTTCTCGAAACAAAAGTGCATGCTGCCTGCTTTGCTCTGTTCTGGTCCCACTCAGCATGTTGGAATCTCATCCTTGCAAAGGGAGTCAGGCAGATGTCTCCAGCTCTAGCTGTGCCTAGTCTGGCTCTCAGTGGAGCAGCTTTGGGAAGAGGATGACAGTGGCAGTTTGCTGTGGTTGCTTTAGGCTTAGGGAACTGATGTCCACTTCAGAAGGGGGAGGGAGTTCTGTTGATTGTTGGCATCTCTGTTGTCAGAAAACATCTTGAGAGCAAGCTGTGTTAGTGTTTCTGAGAGGATGTACTCTACCCTTGAGTTTAATCTGTCCTGTCCTTCCACTTTCTTCACTGTCCAAATTCAGGTGGTGTAGGAGTCTCTAAGTGCCTGTCTTGACACAGTGTTTGGTGAGCAAGGGCTGCCATGAGGATAAAATATCCTGTCCTCTGAGTTTGGGCTGCTGTAGCCTACCACTGTAATCACAAGCTGTCTCCCATGAAGCTGTAGGCTCTTTGCAAAGGTAGCCCCGAGGTTTAGTTTTCCTCCCAAGAAGGGAATGTGCAGTCCACCCTGACCCTATTGCATCAATGGCAGCTGGCTTGCTATAGCTGAATTTAGTTGCTTTCAGCCCCTGAGCCTGTGAACTGTTCCCCAGGCCCAGAGAAGCTGATTGAGGTCTCTGTCTTGTCCGCCATCCAGAGCAAGAGAACAAAATGCAAAGCAGCCTCCAGGCCACACATCTGATGTTTTCCTAGGCATTGTGCAGCAAAAGAGCAATGTTGGTGGTCAGTCTGCCTGTGAAACAAGAAGAAGCAGGCTGCAGAATGGAGCACCTCCTCCTTCAATCAGCATTTCTGTGCTCTGCCTGGGTTTAGCCTCTACTGGCTCAGCTTCTCACCCAGCAGAGAGCTGAAAGATGTTTACAGCTGCTACTAGTGGGGCTGCATAGCCCCTGTATCATGATTTATGTTTGGGTAGGAAGGAAACAGATCCAGGCAGCAAATTGCAGGATCAACCCTGATATGAAACCAGCAGAGCTCTTCGGTAACTGAGGTTCACAAGAGCTGGAGTTGTTGCTCTGCAAAGACCCCCAGCTTCCTTCTCTTTTGGCTTGACCAACATCCTTTTCCTGTTATCTTTTGCATGTTACTTACTCTGCCAAAACCTGTGATAGGGATCGTCTTGCTCAGCTCCTTATGCAATTACAGTAGCCAAGGAATGTTTTGAGAACCTACTACTGGGGTTGCCCTTCCTGCAAGGGTAACACAAATGTGTTTATGGTACAGAAGTACAGAACATTCTCTGATAAGAGAGTGCCTGTTAAGAGCAAAACCCAAGTCCCGTGTGCTCTGTTATCACATCACAGCAAGTAGATTCCCAATGTGTATGCATGTGCTGGGATTGCTGCTCGATAAGCCCACTAGCAACAAATCAGCTGGTTTTACTCACAGGTAACAAACCTGCTGCCAGTGGGGACTTGTGTCTGAGCTTATTCATTTTGAACACAAGTGAAAAATGGCACAATGTCACAGTGTGACAGCTTAGATCAGTGCTAATTTGCACTGCAGGTAGTTGTTGGTGTGTATTATTATTTAATTGGACAGCAGTCAGACCACATAGGAGTTGTAAGTCAGCAGTCACACAAGTGAATATGCCTTTCTTATGGAACGTTTGTGAGCAGCACACTCAACCAAGAAAAAGCACATAGCAGAAGGAGTTGTTATAAACAACACAGCTGTGCTATCGCTGGTTTTTATTCCTCCAGTGCTGGGGGATGTATTCCATTCCTTCCCAAGTTGTTGGCACAAACAGGAAAAGGAGTAAAATAGCTGCTTGATCAGTTGTGAGAATGAAGATTACTGCATTTGTCTTGATTTCAGAGATATGTTGATGGAGGGATTTCTGACAATTTGCCCCAATATGAGCTGAAGAACACAATCACAGTGTCTCCTTTCTCGGGAGAGAGCGATATCTGCCCACGGGACAGTTCCACAAATATGCATGAGCTGAGAGTCACCAATACAAGCATCCAGTTCAACCTTCACAACCTCTACCGCCTCTCCAAGGCCCTGTTTCCTCCAGAGCCACAGGTGAGTTTCCTGGCCACACCAGAACTTGGGGACCACGCATCTTGGGCACTGGCTAAAGTGTGTGCACTTTGGCAGGAGAAGATTCCAGACACTGTTAGTTTTGTATCTTGTGCTTTGTCTTTAATCTTGACATTATCAACCCAGTGACTTGCTAAACCTTGAGCACCTGCACAAGGGTTTGTCTTCTTTTTCTACTTGAATAGCTGGAATTCAGGTGGTAGCAGTTGCTTGGAAAGTATTCCCATGTTGCTCTCTCTAGAGTAGTCTTTGCCTGGAAATCAGGCTCACTGTAAACAATAAGCATGCATTCATGTGCTGAATTATTGGGCAAGTTTTTTCCCACCTCTTCTCTAGTCTTAGCTGGTTTTATCTGCAAACTCAATGGCCCTTCCTGGCATCTGCAGGGAAGTGTTCTGGGCTGCTTGTCAGAGTGACTGACTGAAGGCTGCCCACAGCAGCATCAGCTGTAGATGGGTAGCTGCAGTCTGTACCCACACTTCAGTGGGATCCCAGGTGTCCTTTCCAATTGAAATTGTCCTGTGATTCCCATAGCCAATGTATTGATGCTGTACCTCCCATTCCTG
>NW_005054312.1:8885528-8894707 GCF_000277835.1 Geospiza fortis
GCAGGAATGAGGCTTGTTCTTGGGATAGCTCAGGAGTCAGGAGAATTCCTCTGAAGCCAGCATTGTGGTAGGTGTTTGCTCAGCCAGTTTCCACATGAAACTTTCCTTCCTCTGCCCACAGGTGCTGCGGGATATGTGCAAGCAGGGCTATCGAGATGCACTGCACTTCCTGAAGAGGAATGGTAAGGCGCTGGCTATTTGTAGGGTGCACTGACTTGTCTGTTCTGTGCCACACTTTGTGCCTTGGCTTTGAGAGTAGTTGATGGTGCATATGAAAGGAGGAAGGGAAGAACTGAACTGTGCCTCAGATACTAGGGTATGGAATTCTCATTAATGAGCCTAGCACTTCAGGAAGGAGAGGTGGAGTGTGACCTTGGCAGTTACCAACACAGTTGCTGGGCAGCAGTGCCATTTGTGCCTCCTGCAGACACCCGGCTGCTCTCCGTGTGCAGCTGGGTCTGTGTGCTGCTGCCCTCAGCGGTGCCGGACACTTGGGCGCTGCTCTCCTGCCTCCAGCCGCGGCAGCGCTGGGTGTGCGCTTGCTGCCACCTCGTGTCCGTGGACAGTGATGCGGACCGGGATAACTGGGATTGCACTGCAGGAGGGAAATCTTGCCTGCAAGATGGGTGACTGGCAGATTATAGCAACAAAACTCTGCAAAACAGCACCCTGCAGAACTTAAAGGGGAAATGTGAGAACTGATGGGGAAGGAGAGAATAAACTTAAACCGGCAAGATTTGTATCTCCTTGTGGTAAGCATTACAAGAGATGTAAGCTAAAGAGGCTGGGCACGACCTCAGCGTGAGAGGAGTTAGGGTGAAGCAAGGACTGGCACTCTGAAGGCCAGGCAGGGCAGCTGGTTTGTTTCATCCTTACAGAATAACTTCTCTTCTCAGGTCTCCTTCATCGTCCAAGTCCTGCCCGTCCTCTCCTTGCCATAGAAGCACCTCCAGGAGAGAAGGAAGAAGAAGAAACAGAAGCTGAGGACCAACTAGAGGACAACACTGCCCTTGCTGTTGTTGAAGAGCATATCTTTGAACACTTGCCTCCCAGACTGAACCAAGGTATGATTCAAAGGGAGAGATCACAGGTAATCTTCCTGTGCTGCCTGGTCTGCCTCAGAAGATTACTGGGCTATGTGGTTATTGTTTATAGCTGGGGTTGGTCATGCTCAAGGATTGAAATGACACCTGCTGAGGGTTAGATGGATTGGCGGGATCTCAGATAAAGTTGTGGCTCATACTGTGGAGGCTGGACTGGAGAGGTTGATTCATTTGACAGTGTTCTGCATGGTAAGGAGAGGAGAGGGTCTTGCTGCTCACTCCTTTAGAGTCTGATAAAGGTGAAAGCTGCTGGTTTTAGCTCTGCTCAGGGAATTACTAACCTGAGCAAGACCTCCTTAGAAGTGGGAGGTAGCTGCCTCAGGCTGAGTAACTTTTGAGGTATGACAAGAAAAGAGTGTCCCACTGGGGCTATTCAACCATGTTTTCTTCTGCCTTCAGCTCTCATGGAGGCTTGTGCTGAAAGAAGAAGTTTCTTGACTGGCCTGAGCAACATGCTGCCTGTGCGTGTGGCCACAGCCATGATGGTCCCCTACATGCTGCCTCTGGAGTCTGCAGTTTCCTTCACTGTCAGGTAAGCCTTGGGCTGGTCCCTCAGTGCTGCTCTTCCCAGTGCAGACAGGTATTTGATGTAGCTGTAGTGTTTGAATGGCCAGAAAGCGGGATTCTCTCTAATTCTGCACTGCTGGTATTCCTGGGGAAGAAGCTCTTGACATTTACCAGACATGACTAAAAAACACAACCAAACAAACCCCTACAAAACCAGAAAAACCCCAAGAACCCCAAACTTTTCCTGTGTCATTTAGTTACAGCTGCTACTTCTAGCTTGAAGAAGATTGCTGTGTGCTAGAACTTGCCCCAGAAAGTGGTGATAGATTTTTTGAGCCTTAAGAGAGACTTTGGAATTGGTGCTCTTTTAATCATATTCCCTTGTGTGGCCCAGCTAATGGTTGTCTCCTGTCTCTTTACAGGTTGCTGGAATGGCTCCCAGATATCCCTGAGGATATAAGATGGATGAGGGAGCAGATGACAGAAATCTGCAGCTATCTTGTGAAGAAAGCCAAGAAGAAACTGGGCAGCCATCTTTCAGCCAGGTGTGGCTGCTTTTCTTCAGAGCACTGTTCAGGAGGAGCCCTTCATTTCCCCTTACACCTTTGAATTCTAGAGACTCTATTCCACTGGAGCAGAGCAAATAAGGCACAAATTGACCAGAAGGAATTAGAACTCAGGCTGAAATACAAATCTGGTCCAGGGTTTCTTGGCTTTCCTAACTGTTGGATAGACTCAGCACGTGGTCCCTTTCCTTCGTCCCATTATAGGGTACAAAGTCTAACTGTCCCCTATTATGGGGGACATGGCCTAAAGTCTGATTAAAACAGTATGCCAGCTTATTTCATGCTCCTTCTAGAAGACAGAAGTGCTTGTCTTTGTGGCATTTGCTGGTCCAGGATCTCCAAGAAGTATTTGTGTTCAAATGACCTCTTCTACCTCAAGCCTGGTTTTTGTGGGGAGGGAATATGGTACCCAGGGAACACCAGAGAGTTTCCAAGTGAGACCAAGTGCTTTGGGCCTGAGTGTGTGCATGTGCTTCTGGACTGAACCCCTGGTTTGAGGCTGTGGCAAGACTGTTATGTGGATGAGAATAGGAAACTCTCTCAGTAATAGTCAGCGGGTCCCAGCTGTGATGTGATCCAAGTACGAAGGTGTGATTCTTACCCAAAAGAGTTCATAGTCTGAATAACTGAGAGATGTGAGCGGGGAAAAATGGGCACACAGAGACTTCTCACTAAAATCATGTAGTCAATTTAGTACAAAACAGGACTGTGGTAGTGGAGCTCTAGTCTGGTGACCTGCTCCAAGTCTTCTCATGTACCGAGTCTTTGCATGTATTTGCCTTTCAGGCTTTACTACCACCTCGAGCTCGGAGGGCCCCAGAAGCTGCCAATTTCTCCCCCGGCACCTTGTGGTGAAGCACTGCCCATGTGGATGAGGAGCCACCGCTCGGTTTCTGACGTCATGATGAAGTGGGAGGAGTACCAGCGCCAGCTCATGCTGGGCTTGCTCTGCATCAACGTGGACATGCAAGCCTCCCTCTTCCCTCGGGAAGGGTTTCAGTTAAAGCTTCCACCTCTAGGCTGTGCAAAAGAGTGCCTGCCACTCTTCTGAGCCTGCTGCTGTGAGGGGATGAGAGTGGGTGGGAAGGAGAATGGACACAGGGTGGGACCAGTCTCATCCCTCAGCAGCAGGCTGCCCCATGCTCCTGAATATGTTGCCATGGGGATTTCCCCAGGATGGACACTGGTGGAATTGACTGTAGACTTTTGTTGCCCCCTGGGCCAAGCAAGGGACCTTTGTGTTCACAGCCACACACAGGCTGATTCCTTGCTCTAGACTTGTGGTGAGGCCTGGCCATTGCCTGTGGCCAGGCTGATGTTGACCCAGCTGGGCTCTCCCAAATAGTGCACTTTGAATTGCCACTGGCTTTTTACCGCCAAACAACCAGGATGTAGATGACGCTCTCAAGTTCATACAGCTTTTACCTCCCTTGGTTTTTCAGAGCATATGTCTTGATTCCTCTCCTTAAATCATCTGACAACCTTTAGTTCTTTGTGCTACTGAAAGATGAAGGAGCCTCTTGCCAAACCAATTTTTGTCATGGCTTTCAAATCTTCTCCTGACTTTCTTCTTTGCTGAAACCATGTCCTTTCCTCTCTCCCTTAATTGCATCCACACCAGAAGCCGGAGCTGGTCCTGCAGCAGACTACACTGGAACTGCAGAAGTGTAGAAAAGTTACCTGTTTTCCCTGATTCATGTTGTCCTCATCTCTCCCTTTTTGATTGGGATCCTCAGGGAGCTACTGTAACTTGAACTCAGAGTGTTAAGTGATTGAGCTTATTTGAAGAAGTAATTTTGACAGATTTTTTTTTCCAGGGAAACATGTTGAATTTGAGGCCCTATTCCTCACTCTATGAATGGAATTGGTGTGGGGTTGCCCTGAAAAAAAGCTCAGCCTGCTCATTTCAGGATCAATTTAGCAGCTGAAGCAATATGAAGTGGTCATAGGAAGATGAGAATTGTGCAGGGCATGTTATTTTTGAGAGGCTTGTGGTGGAGTGTCACAGCAAGTGCTGGGGAAGTGGCTGCCTCTGACAGGGGTCAGTTGGGCTTTGCTCCTTAAGGGGCTGTACAGCTGAGGCAGATTCTGAGTGGGTGATACAGAATGGATCTCCTGCCAAACTGAGGCTTTTATCTCTCTTTTGCTCAGAAAGTTTGGTTGTTGAGGCTTTGGAGCGAGAAGGATTTAGGCTTGTAGCTACACCAGCATCCCAGCTTGCCTGTCTCATGTTATGGCTCACAGGTCCTGCTCTGCAGCTAGCAATAGCAGGAGCATGAGAAGTGAAGACTGTTGAGGCACATGCAGCCCCTTGGAACTGGCTCCTCTTTGTCTTGCCCCTTAAAATCCAGAGCTGTAGCAGAGCAGGACTCTGCCTTGAGGCACTGCCTTCTCCACAGTGGTCATGGCTTGTGTGAGAAATATGAACCCCGTGTTCTCCACAGGGTGAGACGTGGCTTCCTGTGGGGATTGCATGGACTTAAGCTTAGGTCTTCACACTCTGACAAACCCAGCTCCTGGTATCTTTTTCTGCTGCTTGTCTTGCTACATGAGGCGTCTTCTACCTCTCCTAGCACAAACAGTGTGCAATGGCCAAAGCAAACATACGCTGTCTTTGCTGGGGAGCAGGACAGGGTATCAGAAGCTGATTACGTAGCCTATACATGGAATAGTAATTTTTAATAGACTGTTTTGCACCTTAGATTTAGAAAGGGAAAATAAACCCAGAAGTTGCGCTAATCACTGGAAAAAGTAGTAAATCTTCATGAGCAGTGTGGGTGACAGGGTGGGTGCTGTTTCCTACGAGCACAGCTGTTCACTGGGCACAGGTTTGGTGTTTGTGTGGAGATGGATAAGCATCAGGACTCTGCTGCAGTGGCTGTGCCAAGCTGGGAGGCAATGGAGTGGCCTCTGCCCAGGAGGCAGTGCAAGAATGAACTTGTGACTTAGATTGTCACCCCACTGCCCTTGCTGGATGAAACCGTGTAACACAAGGGCCTATGCAATTTACAAAGCAGGCCTGCACTTAACGCAGTCAGATTTAGTCTTAAGCTTTGCATAATTAAGTCAGGGAACAGGGAAGTCACTACAGGAAGAGGAAAAAATTGGAGGATTCTGAAATCAGGATAGAACATTCAATTACCAAACAAGTTGATCTTCTGGTTGTTTAAAGCCCACACTAAAAAATGCTAGATGCTAGTGGAAGTGAACCAGCAACAAGCTACTGTCACTTAGAGGGAGCAAGATGAATTTGATGAAAATTGGAACTGAGAAAAGGTGTTCATTTAGTGGGTTGGTATGGGATTTCTTTTCTTCCACTGTTTTGGACTACCTTCTTAGGGGGAATGGCACACGCACAGCTACTTAAATTGCTAAATACATGTCTCTTGTCCCTAGTGCACACAGAACAATTGGCAAGAACATAGAGATATTTAGTGGCAAGAAATTAAGGCATTTTTTCCAGAAGCAAAACATCTGAGGGGCAAAACTGCATAAGGAAAACCTTGTGTTTAGAAGCTGCTGCCCTTTTGACTTTTTTTTTTTTTTTAGTTCATATATGGGTGGAGAAAATGATGCAAGTATTTTTTTATCCCTTCTTCCTGGACTGGTAAAACCACTGAGTGATTATGTAAACCACTAAACTATGAAACAAAATACTCCTGGCAACAGAGTGTGCTAAGTTGCAGCTTGGCACCCTTATCCCTTGCCTTTTGCATCAGAACTGACTGGTCTGGTGCTGACTAGGCTGATGCCACTGTCTTCCAGTGCTCTGATCCAGAAGGCTTGGAGATTTTGGCTCATGCATTTGAGGAGACCAACAGCTGTGCCTGGTAAAAGGCCTGAGTTTTGTTCTGTGTTTCACCTCATCAGTAGTTTAATTTATTATATTAACTTCTCCACGAGAAACTTTTGTACATTTCAAACTATAACCACAAATCAAAGCCTGGCTTTAAAAATAAAGGTCTAATTCTTCACAAGGAAGTTCCTGGTTTTCCTATGCTAATTTGCAGGGTGTGAAGGATACTGGGAAAGTACCACTCTGTATTAACCCTTTCTTTGCCTCTTTTTATTTCCCAAGTGTTACAATGGCTATTGTGTGATAGCCTGTTGGCTTTATAGATTTGAGCTCTGATAAAGGAACTGCAGATCTGTTAAAAATACCTGACACTAGCCTCATTTTCCTTTTGAAAAATTTCACCCATTTGCTTGAAATTCTTGCTGCTCATCCATCACAGGATCCTTGCAAGGATCCATCACAGGATCCTTGCGAAGGATGAAGGAATTAGGGAAGATCACCTTTCTCACTGATGTAGAAAAAGGGTTGTGTCAGCTTGTGAATAGATTTTTGTTATGCAGTGCTGCCTTGTCTAGATGAGACCCCACTCTTTTTGAAATCTCTGGAAACCTTGTGATATCCACTCCAGAGCCTATGGAGGGCTTTATTACAATAGTGCTCACTGGAACTGTTCAGCCCCTTGTTCTGTGTGTACCTCGTGGTGTACAAAGTTATCTCCTGGGCAGCCATTGCTGATTAACCCTCACTTGCCAAGTCCATAGGAGCAAGGTCATCTGTGGCAGTCAGTCCTTTCTGCTCCAAATGGTGTGACTGGGCAGCCCAGCAGGGCTCCACAGTGTATGGTGAGTGGGAGGTCAGGTTCCTGGACAAAAATTCATCTTGTAGTCCGTGTCCAATGGTCCTTAGAGCATTCACTGGATTCCTGCAGGAGTCCCAACCCTTGCCCTTTCCACTGTTTCACATAAAGGGTCTGTGCATTCAGGAATCCACTATTTTTTCCTCCTTCCTGTCTTATTAATTGCTGCTTTTAACAAGGCTGATGGTGACCTTGTTGTGCACCTAACCAGCCCCTAACCCACACCACACTGTAGAGTTGTTTTGTGTACAACAGTCTGTGCCTATGGCATGCTCTGTAACCCACAATTAGTGTGTAGTGTAATTGGTTTGGTTTGCTGCCTGCCTACTGCTAATACTGTTGCAAGCTGATTTTCAAGGAATAGGAGAAAATACTGACCACTATGTACAGGACCTAGGAATTGTTTTTTCATGGCTTCTTGGAAGGCTGTGTACCTGCAACACTCAAAATAAAAGAGAATCTGCTGTCTGCCAGCACTGGGGTGTCCCTAGTACTTTTATATTCCCCAGTGGTTTTATTAATTTATAAAAATTATCTAGTAATTCACTACTTCTTTGGAGAAAAGAGCTTTCACTTTTGCCAAAGCAGGTGTGGGAGAAATACCTGAAGCTCTGTGTGTGTTTCTTCCTTAGGGGAATAAACCCATAGTAAATTTCTGCTAAATATATGCCAGATGTGATGGGTGGCAGGGCCGCCAAAATCAGAGGGCCTTGCCAACACTTTTCTCAAGCTTTGTTTCTGTCTTCTCCTTAAATCAGTGAGAGAATGGACCACCTCACCTGGCTGCCATGTTAGCCAGCTTGTTTGTGCCAAACACGTGCTGTGCCTTTACAGTGGGCTCTGGCCTCCTGTCCCTCTGGTGTCCGCCTTCCTGAGTGCAGCAGGACTCGCTCCCCTCTCCTCTCCCTCCTTCCCCTTGCCTGTTGGTGGGACATTGCTCCTTTTCCAACTTGCAGGCAGCTCCACTAGGACAGCCCCTAACTGCATCCACCTCAATCTTTGGATCCACATCAGCCCTCCTGCACAGGGAGCACAAAACTCTAGTTCCAAACAAATAACAAATGTAACTGAAATAAATACCTCTCACTTCTGGGGTTTTCTCTTATTCTTGAAAACAGCATCTAAAGCAGCTCTTTGAGCTTTGTGTGTCCTGGGACTACTCCACTGCTGCCACTGAGTTAGAGAAGACCTTGAAGCACACAACACATGTGGAGGTCCTTTGGAAATTATTGGTGTCAGAGCAGCAACTAGACCAGCAATAGCATAACAAGTTATGTATTTATGTGGCAATGTCACTAAGTAGTGTCCACAGTCACTTTAAAACTTCAGTATTAAATTGTTGAAGCTTTTTTTTCTTCCTGTTTCTATTTTCTAATGTTTTGCTGAAGAAAATGTAACTATTTATTTTGGCAGAACTGTATCTTCTAATAAAAACTTTCTCAGTATATTTACCTGGCTCTGGTAGGCTGCTTCTCTTGCTGTTTAAAGGTTTATTAAATATTTTTTGGATGTGCTGTATGATGTGGGTTTGTTTTGCTAGGCCCAAGCCCATTCAAGTTCCTCTTGGTGTCAACATTTATCAGTACACAAATAAAGGGGGCATTCATCTAGAGGTGCATTTTGGTCCAGTTCTGATTTACTCAAGCCTAAATGCCTCAAGTGCTATTAGCCTCTGTTTATTGGAGATCTGTGGCAGACACGGGTTTCCAAGAGGAATTAAGCACCTTCTTGTGGGAATAGCAGGTGTTTGGCACCTGTGAAAGTGTTAGTAAAACGTTATTCACAAATCTGAACCTTCTCCATTACGGGACCACCTCTTGAGGAAAGTGACCTGTCTTTCTAGAGAGTTTGTTTCCTCGCTGGTGAAATAGACGGTAGTGGCTGTTGTGTGTCTGCCTGTTAGGACAGATACCGAGGCCTGCCCTGGTTACTCTCCAGCTGGAGAGCATGGAAACCACCGGCCCTCGGGTTCTCGGGTTTTCCTTGGTGCAAGCCCAGGGATCAGGGCACGATCCCCCGGGGCAGGGACAGGAGCTCACACGGGCTGGGGTTTGGCGCTGCGCGGCTCTGGGGACGCTCCAGGGCTCGGGCCCCTCTTTGTCCCGGCTTTTGACAGCCGGAAACTTTAGGAAGAGACTTTGTTATGTGCTGTCACGTGACGGGGACAAGTGCTGGAATGCTGGAATTTGCATTATAGGATGCAGCTGGTAAAGCAAACAGCTCTCTTAACCTCTAATGACTGCAAAATAACAAACCCGCCAGCCCGGTGCTGTTAATCAGTGACATGGATCCTTCTCCCATAAAGTCGGCCGGGCGGTGCCGGCGGCCCCGCCCGGGGGGGGGCCCCGGGG
>NW_005054312.1:8895067-8908096 GCF_000277835.1 Geospiza fortis
GGCGCCTTCACCCGCGCCTCGCCGGCCTCCCCTGGGCTGTGGGGAGAGGGCAGCGGGGGGCTGGGGGGTCCTGCGTGCTGCGGGGTCCTCGTCTGGCCCCTGCCACACACCTGTCCCGTCCGTCCCCAGCGGTCCGAGGTCCCTCGGTGGTGACGGACAGGTACGGAGCATCCCCGTTCCTGTGCAGCGCTGCCCGCTCCCGCACACAGCGCTCCTGAGGCGGAGCTGCGGCCGTGCCGCGGGATGGGGAGCGCTGCCCTGGTGGCGTCCGCCACGGGGAGCTGCTGCCGCTTTTGCCTCCTCTCCTCTTCTGTCGCTGGGAAGTTTGCAGGCTCCTTTGATATGCGGTCACGGAACTCTGGTCTTTCTTGTTGAACCTGAGTGGAGATCTTGTTATTTTTTCCTTTTCCCAACATCCTTTGTTCATGGAATATTCTTTCTTGCCATGGTCCAGGTGCAGATGACACTGCACCATATAAAGATGCTGCAGGTTCCTACAGCAGCTGTGTTGGTGCTGCTTCTCCTTCTCTGGAAGGAAAAAAGTACCAGAGCTTTCCCTCCCCTAAGACTGTGGTTGTAAGATGCTATAAAGAGTCTTATATTGGTGGGATAGAAAGACAAGCCTCAGTGCAGCAGAGCTATAGATATTGCTGATGTTGGTAAGATTCTAGAAAATAAATGGTTCCGACGCATCCATCAGTAGTCCCGTCCCGTTCGTGTCTGTATATAAACTGCCAGCGCATGTGGTGTCTTTCTCTTTAATATCTTGAACTCATGGGATGCGCTCTGGTGAATTTGTGTGTTGAACCGAAGTCCTTCCTGTAGGACTTCCTGAAAACAGCTGAGGGGAAAAGCGTCTCAGACACAGGGAGATGGCTGTGCTCAGGAATATCCTGAGGAGGCAGGATAGTCCAAACACAGCTTGCTTGTTTAGTTGTGACCTGCCAAGTTTTTTCTTATTCTGATGGTTGTTCTGCATCAGAGGGTGCTCAAAATACCTTAATTTCTAGCTTTGCCTTATGCAGGCTCAGGGGCAATTGTATCTTATTTTTCATGTTCTTGAGCTATATTTATTTCTGAAGATATCTAACAAGCTATGTGTAGATGAATATATATATACATATACATCTCCTGAGGGCTATGGAAATGCTTTTCTTGATCAAACAGATAATCTGTTTGGTCTGTCCTTTCACTGTCCAGTTCAGGTGGTCCAGAGGAGGTTCTGAAAAGCTGCAATGAGCTGGGGTGGAAGAATCCTCTCTTTTCCAGGACACCCCGCTCCACAGAGAGTGATGTGAGGCCTGAGATATAAAATTGTAGAGTCCTTCATAAGATGGTATAAAATATCTTTGAAGCTACCTTGCTGGGCAAAAAATATGCTCATTTCCTGGAGCATCACTCTTCTCTTGGCTTTTTTGTGGCAAGCTACAGTGGGAGTATCAACTATCCAACTGGAAAATCTGCTTGGTCATTTTGTCACCATCAGATAGGAAAATTTCTTCCCCACAACCCAGTTTGATGCATTTGATGAATCAAGAGCCTCCTGTCTACTGACCTGAAGATGGTGCTGCAAAGGAGGGCACAGTGTGGGGCTGTCTTTAGCAGCACACAGACAGTGCTGGGGAACTGCTGTTCCTCATGACTTTGCCAGGCCTCAGAAAATGAACTAATGGGACGAGGACAATTGACAGCAACAGAAATCACATGGGCTCAGCTGTGTGCACAGTGCTCTTCATGGTCAGAGAGCTTTAAGGAAATTGATCCCTATGTACAGCAAACTAGGTTTGGTTTCTGTAATGCAGCTACTCACTGTCTAAATCTTTTTGATTTCATAAGGCTGCTCTGGGGACTGAATCCTCCCTCCTCTCCTCCCCTGCTTGCAGGAGCTCGTCTTGGATTTAAGGACAGTGACGAGAAACTTCAGCTGTAGCAAATGTGTCATCTTCCACTGAGTGGAGCAGCATCTCCCTCCTTCTGCCAGCTGCCTTGGCTTGCTGTTCTTGTGAAGGCTGGGCTGGAAATGCTTGGTTGATCTATGTCTGAATCTCTCAGGATTCATTTGCTGTCCTACCAGACCACAGAATTGCAACAATCAGTAAGAGCTTCTGTCCTTTGTCACTGTGTACCATCCTTGGAGGTACCCCTAGCCCAGCAGCTTCAAAGAGAGGTGCTCTGGATGTCCTGATTGACCCTCCTAATATTTTCCTAGGAATGTTCTCCTTTCCTCATCCTGTATCCTTAGCCTTTAATTTCTTGGCTGTTGCTGAGACGAATTTCCCTCTGCATGGCCCTAATGCACTTTTGCTAAGGAAATCTGACCTCTGCAGCTGTGCAAGGAGCACTGGGGTGGATCTACTAAGTATTCCCATGGGCTTCTGCTGTGGCTAGGAGCACCAAGTGTCAACCCTAAGCTTTTGAATACTACCAGCCACACATTAAAAAAGCCAAACCATAAAATGACTTTTTTTCCCTTTTAAGTCATGTTCTTAATTTGCTTTTTCCTGCTTATTTCTGATTGTTCTGGAGATTTCTGCATGTCTGTATAAGCTGCCAGGAATGCTTGAATCTCAGTATTTCACCTGTCTGCAGGACCTAGGTGCCTCAAGCAGAATAACAAATATTGTGAGCTTTGGGAGAAAACAACACCCAAAGTAGTGGTGGGTTGCGGTACTGTGGACTTTGAAATGAAGGCTGGAGTCATGCTGGGCTTTCCTCTGCCTAGTTCAGGTTGGAGTAACATGGGAAGCCCTGTGGACCTTTTAATCAAATGTTTTTCTCTTAACCTTGTGTGACAGAGCACTAAAGCAGCAACAAATACTGTCTTGTGTTCTCAGAGACTGTGGCTTTAATCTAATCATAGGTTTGTTTTGGAGGAAATAAGATATGGTGCACTGCTTTGGAAGGGTACAGTGTTCTTATCTGCTTGGCATAACTGGAGGAAAATCTGTCAAGTAAAAAGAGTGAGAGCAAGGAGGCTTGTAACATCCCTGCTTTCTATCCAGTGGAGTGTGTGATTGCAGTTAATTTAGCAGAGATGTCATCTGAAGGAGGAGCTCTTGCCTCTGCTTCTGTGCCTTCAGTCTCTGCTGGTGCAAGACTTTGTATCACTGTTCTGCACCAGTTGCTGCCCCATCCGTGTGGAGGGGACTGCCTGGTTCAGAAGGATGTCTGAGGATTACACATACCTGACAGCCCTGCAGGAAAGGCTTGGGGTGTTCTGGGGATGGCAGGAGAGCTCTGAAAATGTGCCTGGGAGCCATGAACCTCCTGAGATTTGCTGTGATGAGCTGGCTTGAGCTTGTGTTGTTGGTAAGATCCTGGCAGGTGTAAAGGTGTCCCTGCTCACAGCAGGTGAGGTATCCTGGGCTGAGGCAACCTGTGTTTCTGGAGGGATGAGACTATGAATAAGGGGAGAGCTCTGAAGACCTATCCTACAGCTTTTTGAAAGAATTAGCCTTTAGCACATGTGCTGGATGAAAGTAAAAGCAGTGCATAAAGGCTTGAAAAAAGCCTAATTTTTGTAACAGTGCAGTAAAGGTACCATACCTACCTGTTTATTGCTTCCTACTGCAAGCTCTTCCAATGACTAGCAGGCAGGATATCTGCAGACCTTTGGAGGAGTAGCTGTGTGGTGTTAAAAATAAAATTGCGGAATGTCTAAATATGTCATTTAGGCTATGGAAAGCAAACCTTTTGGGAAAACTTCAGCTATGTTTGACTATAGCTAGGTGAGTCAAGCCTCTGGAAAAGGAGACAGCAAACTTGCAGGCTAGCTGTGAACCCTTGGCTGAGCATGGTGGGAGCTGGGCAGAGGTTCAAGTGCAGGGAAGCAGATCTAACACATCCTACAGGAACTTGGTGGCCCTGACTGTTACAGTAGCTGAATTCCTCTCCAGTTTTTCAGCATAACATCTGTGAGTAAGAGTAATGCTTTTATCTGCCTATTTTCCCCTCTTCTTCCCTCTGGAAAATGAAAAGGAGGAAACCAAGCTCATCTCCAGCTGGGAATTGAAGTGGTAGGTGACCTATAGGTTGACAGCCTAACAGATGTTGAAGTCTTATCTACAGACAAGATTTCTGTCTCCCTGTAAAGCACTACTTTGTCTCCTGGCAAGGAATAGTGGGGCTGTATGTGTCTAGGGAAGCTGAGCTGTGTGCCTGTGCCACCACCTGAGCTGAAGGTGGGGCAAGAAGTGTACGTATTGCTGAGCCTTATTTTGCCCCTAGCCCTGGTTTGTGGACTAAGTGCCCATTTTTTGTGGGGTGGGACAGGCAGGCCAGCAGAGCCATCTGCTCTGGGGTGAATTGCTGCAGGCTGAAACTCCTGGCCCCTGCCCAGCTCCCCTCCTCAGCAGGTGCTGAGCTCCTGAGCTTTGCCCAAGAAGAAAGACAAGCGTCATCATTGCTTAGATAAGATAAAGCATGACCAAAACCCTTGGCAGGTGTGGCTAGATGCTGACTGGAATTGGTGCAGCTCAGAGCCGGGCTCTTCAGCTGCGGGGAGGGTGGCAAAGCCTCTTTAAAACATGGAGACTTGATGCTGGAGCCCGACAGAGAAGGTGAGTGCAAGGCTGTGAGTGAAGGAACAGCCACCCAGTAACCCTGTGGGCAGGAGGACTTCTGCTGTGTGTCCCTGTGGCTGTGTCCTGTGCAGACTCTGGTGTGGATGTTGCTCCATGGCAGCTCTGTCAGCTTGGTGCCCTCCGAGCAGGGCTGTGTGGGTGACCTGGTGTCTTGCAGGGCTGGGAACCTCTTCAGCAGCAGTGTCCCTCTCTCTTCTCCTTTGGTTTTTGAAGTTGTGAGATATCTGTTGTCCTGAACTGTGTCCTTCCATCTGAGATCATGGGAACTAGGAAAAACTTCCCAGTTTATTGGGGGGAGAAAGGAGATATGGGTGCCCCCACAAATGTTCATGCTTCTGTTGCACACTTTGCTCCTGTGCTTGAGAGCTGCCTTCCTTCTTCCTTAACCTCTTTTCCTCTTAAGGAGTTTGCAGGATGCCTGATCTACCTTTCCTTTCCCCCAGACATGTAGCCAGAGGCGTAATCCTCTGCTCGGCAGAGGTGCTCAAACCCCTTTGATTTAATGGATTTCCTATGGCTCAAAGTCTCTTTCGCTTCCTATGCAAATCGGGTGGCTCAGTCAAAGCCGCTAAATGCAAATGGACCACTTGTAGCGGTTCCCTCTCCAAGAGTGGTGTGGGCTTTATGCAAAGCATGGGGATGAGCCCTCAGGAGCTGGGAGAGCAGAGCAATACATGGATTTGTGCTGGAGAGAGGTCAGCATGGCTGTAGTTCACCTGTTCCCAGACTTGTGAGGTGGGATACCAGGCAGGATATTTCAAGCTGTCGGCATCAAATGAATGAGTGTTTGTAGGAATGGGTTAACACCTGCTGGTTATGGGTGTGGGGGGCTTGGCTGGTTATTGTCTCCCCTCTCCTCTTACCGAGTCCCTGCTGCCTCTCAGTGCAGAATCTGTGCTGTGATTTGGTGACTCAAGCCACTCTGACGCCTGGGTCCCTTTCCTCTATTCAGGCTGGGCAAATAATGTTCAGTCTGTAATCATGCTTGAGAGCTCTTGCTATTGCCCTAGATATGGGGAGCTGGAGTGATGCTTAGATTGGCTTAATCCAATTCCATCTGAAAATCCACTGCTCTGAACAATAAATGTTGTGTGTGGGGGGTGGTATTCAAGTGTCTTTACTAAATCAAAAACCTTTTAAGCATTGGTAGATGAAGCCTTTTTCTTTTCAATGTGTACCACTAAATACACAGGATGTGCAGTATGGTTGAATTAGCATTACTTTGGGAACCATAACTTTTTGTATTTCCTAGCCTTTATCCGTGTAACACTAAGGACTCATTAATGTGCCTCCAAAGTGTGGGGTTTTGGGTTTTTTTTGGTGTGTTTTATAAGCTTTTTTGTTGTGGTCAGTACTAAGAGAACCTTTATAAAGAACCCCAGGAGGAGATTAGAGATAGAACAAGGTGCAAGGTGCAGGAAGGCAGTTTGCTCCCTTTTTTGTGCTCTTCTAGCAGCATCCCAGCCAAGATCATGGATCAGTGTCAAGCAGGACTTCTGCAGCAATAGTGAACAAAATGGTGAGTAAATTCTCATGCTTGGAGGCAGATACCTCACTTGGTATGGGTTTGTTTGGTTTTATTGTGTTTTTTGCCACAGCTGCACTGTTAGAGCCTGCCCCAGGGGATCTGGGGTCCTGCAGCTGAGTCAAAGCTGAGCCTGTGAGGAATGGAAAGGTGATCCTCATGCCCTCTGCTAGCACAGAGACCTCCCAGATGCTCAGGGGAACTCACTGGCCCTGTTAAATCTCTAGTAAAGACAGCTGTGATTGTTTATAGTAGGCTTCATGTCCATTTTTTTAGTCTGGATTTTGAAATAACCATCTTAAAATAACAGGGAAGGACCCGTCTTTGCCTTCTGCAGGTACCATTTGCTTGTTACTGGGAGAATGGGGCTATTTGGAGCTCTTCTCTTTGCAGATTAATGAGGTCTCTGCTGTTCAGACACCAGCTGGAGTCTTCTCAGTGGAAATTTGGTGGAAGAGGGGGTTTTCCTCTCTGTAGAGGGTAGGCTTGTCTGCTCAGGATTTGTATGGCAAAACTTGTTTCCTGGGCAAAAGAGGCATTTGGGGTAGGGGTGGGAAAAGGACACAAAACCTTAACAGGTGATGAAGAGCCAGCCTGCCAGGGTCTTAACACTTTCCTTTTTGTCTTTCCTTTGTCACCTTTCCTGAGAAGACCTCAGGGTTAGCCTGTAGGACCTGACACAGCTGAGAGCATCTTTGTGCTGCCTGGAAACTCTGGAGCTGCCACTGAGCGACAAATCCCCATCAGCATCTCCAGCTGTCAGCAGGCAGGGATGGCTTTGCTTCCTTTTGGGGATGCTGTGGGATAGAGTGGTGCTCTGTCAGTGGCAGGACAGAGGCTGGCACTTCTGGCTGCTTTAGTGAGACAGTCCTGGGATATGCACCCCACCCTTTGTGTGTGTTTTATGATGCTTTGAAAACATGCTCCTTGTCCCGTCATTTTATGCTTTGCTTCTCTCTTTCCTGAGGTCTCTGTGCTTCTCTCTGTGAAAGCAGGTTGCCAGCCTCATAAAACTGGAGTTAAACTTGAGGCAGGATTCACGGGGTATTTTCCAGCCCTTGCCTGGTGGAAACTGGTTGAGGGCAAGGCAGCAATCTAAGTAGAAACACAGCTAGGGTTTTTCAGGGAAGGTAAGTTGATGTGAGATGAGAGATCATCTCCTTCCTTACCCCTTCTTCCCCTCTTGCCTAAGGCAGCCCAGAAAGCCCTTCACCCTCGCAGCTGTGCACAAGGCAGGATTACAGGGAATTTACCTTGGAAGCTCAAGGGCAGGGTTTCTCGTGCTGCCCTCTGAACCGAGGACTGCGGGGCTGTGTTGGAAAGGGGCTGAGATGCGTAGGGAGCAGTGCAGACCACACCTCCTGGCTCGGGCCGGCTCTGATCCTCTATTTACAGTGGCCGTGCTCCTTCCCCCGCTAGCTTTGTGCTGTGGAATACACTGCTGCTTCCAGGGAAGGGGAGCAACACTGTCCTGCTGCTCCAGGTATCTGGGGACACCTGCAGAGAAACAAAATGGGGTGGAGGGGAGGGAAGAACGTCTCTCTTTTGGGCAAAGAATTGTTTTAGCAGGAAGTCTGGACGAGTTTGTGAGTTACTCTGTCTCAGCAGAGTTTCTCCCTAGGAATTTTCTGTTCTGACTTCCTGCTTTGGCTTTAAAGCAGCAGAGTGGAGCTCACTGAGTGCAGTGGCATTGTATATCACTGCAAAAACCAGTTGTTAGTCCTGTGACAGAGGAAGGAAGATTTATTGTTTGGTTTTCAAGAGCTGGGGGTGCTCAATTAATTAATGCTTCAATTTGGATCACTCGAGGTCTTTGCAAATGTCGAATTGAAGAAACTTGCTCTCAGTTCTGATGTGGTTCTGAGAGATGCTTAACTGATTCTAGTGACTTACTGATTTGGGAAACTGCTGATTTGGAGTAATAGCTGAATATTAGAATGTGTGAGATTGTATTTTTTTTTAAATTCTTTTTTAAAAAGGAATTAGTATCCTGTGCTGATCTGACTAAGGTTTTTCCGCTGCATGCTTTCTGAGGACAACTAGAAATTTTTCTTTAAAAGCATTTGGCAGGAAATTTCCCACTATATTTCATAAACATAGCTATTCCTCTATTCTTCTCCACCCTCTTTTGTAATCCCACGTCATTGTTCCTGCTGTGGGCTTCTGACTCAGTGACAGATTTTGTCAAAGACAGGAATATCCCCCCAACCCCGCAGTGATTTTACTTTTCCTAGAACAGTTGTACATGCTGAACAAAAGCACCTCTCAAACAGCATCTGCTTCCAACTTTGCTTCAAATGCTGTTGCTTGCTTTTAGTGCTCTTTGCACTAAGCTGTGCCTGGCATGCCAGGAGCAGGTGCCCTTCATGTGCCAGTGTTATCCTGCTTTGTGGAGGAGAAGCTCAAGGCTTGTGGCTGCTCAAAACATTCTCTAGTTTTCTGTCTTGTAGAAGTCTGAGGCTTTCAGTACTTTGTTGTGATTGTCCCCTCTGAATGAGAAAAGGAGAGGATATTTCTGGTATCATGTACTAGATCCTGGAATTCTTGTACATTCAGACTGATCCTTTCTTCTTTTGGGAGGGGGTGGTGGTGGTATTTGGATTCAAGACTTTACCTGTGCTCCCCTCAATGATCTGACAGCCAGGCAGTGTCTCTGCTCAGGGCATGAACTTCACCCTTTTCCAGTGCATAGGTTACACTGTTATTTCAGGAAAGGTATTTTGCACAGCATAGCCAACACCTCCTGAGCTCACAGGAAGGAGTGAATTTTTACCTTTGCCTTACTCTTGGCAAGTAGATCAAGAGGTGAGAGAACCAAGTGTCAGACACCTGTGCACAGGCCAGTTTTCCACTTTGGGAGGCAGAGAATGGGTTAACAGTCTTCTTGGAAATTGGCTTCACCCATCTGTCTCAGCTCTGTTTGTTGTTCTAACAACATTTGCAGAAAGGTCAAACTGTCCATGCATCCCTCCTGGGCAAAACCAATACAGCATCAGCTAGAGAGATACTTGTACAGGGAGCTGTGGTGCCTAGAAATCCTATGCATACTCATTCCTACTTGTTAATATTTGCAAACCTTTTTTGTTTTTTAAGTGCATCTTGCAAGTTCAGAACAGAGAGGTAAAGCTTTTCCCGCTGATCCCATCGCTAACATGTAGCCTAGAAAATATTATGGGGGTGAGATAGTGGTGTTCAGTTCTCAAAATATTGGAGGAGAACTTCTTGGGATGAGTAAAATATGCTTGAATTTCTTGCATCCCCCCAGCAGTTGTATCCAGCCCTCTGGGTAAGGTTTTAGGTTCTGTAGAGAACTTGCTGGCTCAGCCGGAGAAGAAATCACTGTTTACCACATGTATTCAGTAAACGATGTGAATGTTTTACCAAAAAGAAATTTTTCCTTTGAAAGGGGAAAGGAGGAAAAGATTGAGCAGTCTGATGTTGTGGTTTGATATTTTATCTGTGTATGCTGGGGGAGCAATCTGAGGACAACATAAGGCTATGAATTTTTGATGGTGTGAGGCTGATTTCAAGACAAAGGCTCTTGATCAACAAAGGTGAGGCTCTCTCTTGCACACTGCTCTGAGCTCACACCTGTGCTACTCCAGGTGAGATGGATTTTTAGCCTTTGTACAAAGGATTTTTAGCCTTTGTACAAAGAGGGCTCTGAAGTGGCTGAGGAAAACTTAGAGCTGGCCAGGAGGGACTTGTGCTCAAGTCAGTGGGTAGCTGTTGGGAAATTTAATGAAGAAGTGGTAAAACAGGATTGGGAATCACCTGCAGGAAGCCATGAACACTTTTCTTGTTCAGCATCCTGAGGCTGGGTGGCAGAAAGCCCATCCTCAGTGAAGCAGCACCAAATGTTTCTCTCTCTTAGAACAGAGGTAAAATACTCAAAAGAAGCCTAGAGAGTGTGACTGACTTAAACAGTCTCACTGGGTGAGGGTGCATATGTACCAGCAGCCCAGGAGGGATCCTGCTGAGGCCAGACAAGGTGTGAGGCTGTCATGGAGAGATTCAGCTTCTAATTGGAGAGGAAAATCTTTGTTCTGGTATGACACAGGCAGCTAGGATCTGAGGACTCAAAGGAAGAACTGGGAGGATTTCAGTACCCATGATGGCCATGACAGCTGTGGGGAGAAGCCTGGCCTTTGGCTGTTGGAGCACCAAGTCCAGCTCATTAGACTTTTTGCTGGTGAAAATTCAGCAAATGCTGTGGTTCTTTAGGTCAAAGATTTTAGGTACTTTGAGGTGGGTTTCTGCAGATGTGAGAGCAGCCTCTATTCATGCTGAGGAACAGGCTGAACCAGCCCCGTGTCTCCTACATCAGCTAATGGGTGATACCCTCATCCTCCCAGCATAAAAATGGGATGATACTCTCCTAGGGCACTCTTTTAGCTATTTGTGGAAAAGAAAATTTTCCCCAAAACAGCTGTTTTTTGTAATAGTCCTTCATGGACGAACTCAGAGCAGAACAAAGCAGCCACTTCTGCAGCTTGTGAATGCCTGTGACATTTCAGCATCTCATGTCAGTGAGATGACACGCTCAAAGGGTTTGTAGAGAAGTGCTTCCTCCTGTTTGATGGGCAGGTGCCATCACCAGCTTAATCTGAAGCTCCTGGATTCTTTTCTTAAAGGAAGCAGTGACTGAGGACAATTCTTCACCATCTCTGCCATTCAGGAATTGGTTACACAGGCAACTCCACAACATCCAAATTTTAGCATTAGAAGCTTTGTGTATCCTTTAGAATCTTTTATCCATTTATTAAACAAAAGGCTGTTTCTGCATAATATTGCCTTAGACATACTTCAAGAACACTGATGAAATGTGTCTGGCCCTCCACCAGCAGAGGACTGAGGTGTGCCTGCTTTCAGCCTCAATTTTTGTCTGCAGGACACAAGCATGGTTGCATTCCTGAGGGCTGGGGAGGAGCCTCATGTACCTGGTGCCTCTGCTGCTTGCAGGGTGTGAAAGGAGTCCCCTCAGCAGCCTTTCTCTCTCCTGATGTGTCCCTGCTGAGCTGCAGCAGCTGAGGTCCTTTTTAGCTGGATGGCCCCTTAGCTGTGCAGTAAAAGGTGCCATGAGCCCAGCAGAAGGGTGCTGAATCCTGGTGGTTGTCTCTGGTACAACCTGCTCTGCATGCAAGAGCTCCCTTCTCTAAAGGGGCAGGTAAGGCAGGAGGGAGTTGCCACTCATGTCCCATTAAATGAGCTCAGGATCTGCCCTGGATTTGTCATTTCCTCAAGAGCTTTAAATGCCAGATTAGGTTTGGATCTTGTCTTCCTTATGGGGTATTCCTACCTGCCTCAACACCCCCTGGAAAAGAGGAGTAGAAGAGAGCAGGGATCTCCTTAGCCTGGGCTCTCAGTGCTCAGTTTTCACTTTGAATCAAAAATGATCCAGCGTATCTGATGTCAAGTGCCAAGTCCTCTCTCTTCTATCCTCTTTTTCCCACATCTGGGCTGGCAAATAAAGTTTCTTTGCCTCCTGCCTTGTCTGTAGGTATCCCTTGCAGAGCACATACTCTGTTGTCAACATACATGGTGTTAGGCATGATCTAATTTCTGATTGCTGAACTCCAAGCAGCATCTACCTCCAACTTCACAGCACTGCTAGTGGTGTTCAGCTAATGCTGCAGTATATAAGATGAATTCTTATGTGATGCAATGCTCTGTTTTGTCTCTTTAAAGAAAAGTTTCAGGAAACTTGTTAGCCTTTACATAAAGTAAAGGAATTAATGAAAATGACTCGTTTTTAAACTAGCTGTTGTTATTTGTCATGTCTTATTGCAGGCATGCTCTTTATTTTCTGAGAAATCTGCTGTGTGCTAGTTACACTGACAGATCCAAGACCATTAGCTGTTTATGGAAAAAATGTGGTTTGGTTTTTGTTTTTAATTGCTGAGAATTAACTCTTGGCCCAAATATTATTAGAGGAAAAATTGATGCTTTCTCTCTCCATTCCCAAAGCTAAACAACCCAGCAAAGCCAAATCCCAATTAGTAGGAGAGGTTCCAGTGCAAACACACTCCCTCACTGTTTGCCGTGCCAGTGTGAGAGAGCTGCAAAATGCCACTAGCTGCAATGCCAAAGCTGGGGAGCAGCACGAGGGTGTGATGGAGGACTTGTGGCAATTTCTGGGGTGAAGGATGTTGTTTTGGGATGCTGTAGGCCCCTATCTGTGTTGCAGACTGCTTATGTTGATAGTGGTTGGCACAGTCGGTGGTTTCTGTTGTGCTGTTGAATCGGGAAGCATGGGTGAGTGCAGATTTAACAAGTTTATTTGTTCACCTCTTGAAATGGAAAAAGAGAACCATTACCACTCTCAGGTTGCTTGGTAATAAGAGAATAGAGTCTGATTCAAACAACTTTCCCCATGGCAAGATTTTTTTAGCAAAGATCAAGAAGCTGATAATGAAGTTGATAATTCCTCTTTGATGAGCTTTGGTGAGGGAAGTAGTGAATTGCAGCAGAGCCTCTTTTTGAGTTGCTCTTCAGAATGATGAAGGCTCTTGAACCTGTCGGTGTTTCTGGGATATACCTCGGTATCCTACTGGCATATCCCACGATGAAGTCATCCACGGTACGGCAGCAGGGGTTAGCTCAGGGCTATCAGGCTGGGCTAATCCCCTGCTGAATAAACAACTCAAAGGTTCCTGGATTTGTTCCTGTTTCCTTAAAGGGATATAGTCAAGTGCAGGCAATTAAAAGAGAGAGAGTAAAGCATAGCTCTAGATATGAACACCTGATTTCAGGCTTTCTGCCCAGGGTGTGTGTGGGTTTCTTAGGTTTTTTTAAAGAAAAAAAAACTTTCACAAAACAATTGATGTTTTTCTCATTTTTCAGTGTATTTCTTTTCCTGCCATTCCCTTTGGGAAGGGAGAACCCAACAACCACCCAAACAAATTCCAAACAATGGAAACA
>NW_005054312.1:8908109-8917785 GCF_000277835.1 Geospiza fortis
GGGAAAGAGCAAAATTAATTTTGAACAAAGTACACTAGAGAAATAACTACTTTCTTTTTGCCCTTCTCCCAGACTTTTCAGGCTGAGCCTTGGCAGAGCCTTTAAAAATAATTTTCATCAAGTGAGTACCCAGTTCCTTTGAGCAGCTTTTGGAAATTCAGCATCTGTGGAAGTCGGTTTGTCACAGCAGTCAGTGTCTTTCCCTGGCAAGAGCTCTGCTCTGCCTTCACCTGGTCAGTTTTGTATGCCTGGGATTTTTGTCAATGCTTACATGCTTTTTGCCTGCAACTAGGATAATAACTGTAAATGCCTATATTTGACCACTGAATCTCACAGTGCTATAAAATCTGGGATTTGTAGATGTGACTGTGACCTACAATGAGCACTTTTTATAGCAACTGCTAGCTTTCAAAACCTTGGGAGCAAAAGGTAGGTAGAACAAACAGAGCAAGTGGCATATGTTTGATATAAATTGGTATAAGGACCTGTAAAGTTTTTAATGCCCCTTTCTTGTAAAACTTACCTCGTGTTCACCTGCTCCTGAGTGATGCTTCCATTCCATGACCGAGCAACAAATGTGTTGCTGCATCTTGGCCTGCTTTTGTTGTGCATTTGTAATGTGCTGGAGCAACAGTGATCACTTCTGCTGCAGTGATCCCTTACCCAGACCTTCATCTCCTCTTTGTGTAATGACTTCTCATGTATGGAATCAAACCTGTCTCTTCCAGTGTATGCACCAGGAGTGTGATCACTGTGTGCCTAAACACCTGGAGAATTCCTTCCTTTGGAGTTGTAAGACTACTTTTTCTGCATCAGGATAGAAAGGAAAGGGTGTGTGTTCTTCTGAATTGTTTAAATAAATGGCTTAAATATTTAGCTTTAGTATGGGGGTGGTTTTGTTGTTTCTAATAATATTGTCTTAGGCAGAGATACAGGAGGATGTCTCTTGGGAAACCTTCCAGCAAGTATCTGAGCACTTCAGTTTGTGGTACACCTATACACTATTCTTTAATTTTCCCTTCTACCACTCTGTCACCAAAAATTCAGTGGTACAGCAAAGCTTTCCCTTATAGGTTCCCTCTACAGGACCCAAACACTGGCCTTGTTCCGAAATCCTGGGTAAGCCACTCAGCCAGTTGTGCTTGGTTTTCCCCTCCTTCATTAACTGTTGCTTCATTGTCTTGCACTGGGGAGGACTGCTAGGAATGCAGTGTATTCAGTGTATGCACAATGCACTGCAGTAACTAGGGTCATCTAAGGACCAGCTGTGGAAATTTGGCTGCACTCCTCACTTTCCTTTCCTCCTTCTCATTGGGCCGTGGAAAAAACCCCAACACCCCAAAGTTGTCATGTGCACATGGTGGTCAGGATCACCTAGATAAGGGCTTGGCTGTTGATAGCATTTTATCCATGACTTTCCTGTACCTCTTTAACTCTGCTTACAGCTACAAGAGGAGAAGTTTTTTGAGGCAATAAATTGGAAACGATGACCTTGTAGTGCTACCTTGAAAGCAGTACCTCCCTTTTCCAGGAAAAGCAACTTGTCTGTTCTTTCTGTTTGTTGAAGTTTGCAGTTTCTGTGTTCAAGTTTTTCATTCTTCAGCTTTGAGACTTTGAAACTATTTGGATGCTTGAGTTTCACATGTAACTATCAGTCTCCAGATACTGAATCTTAAAGTGCCAGCTGTCACAAGCATCAGGAAACAAACTGGAGGAGCTGACAGTCTATAGGCACAGGCAGGTGACGTGACTTACCCACGGCCATATGGCCAGCTGAGTCAGGATTAAAATTCAAGCCTTATGATTTTCCTAAACAATGCCAAGCTCGTGGGAGCCAGCTGACTTTCTGCCACAGTTTTGCAGAGGACAAACCTCAGTTTATGTCTTAGGTAGTTAAAATAGTCATGTAAGACTGGTCTGAGTTTCCTCAGTGTAGAAACACAGGAGCTGGTGCTAGCTGTCTTTATGACAAGCAATTTCCTGTGCTGTGTCTGAGAAGACCTGTGCTTTCCATGCTCTGGAAAAGTTGCCTTTCAGGAGCAGGTGAATTTTTGCTTGCTAACCCCCACACATACTATGGCAGGGGTTACCTTGTATAATCCATAGCTCTGGATCAGGTTTTTGAGGTGTTGGACACTGCCCAAACCTGAACTGTGCAGTATCCGAGCTGACCTTGAGCATAGGCAGCCTGAGCTGTGGGGTGGGGGAGGACAGGGCTCGAGAAGAACATTGCTGACCAGGGCAATTGGAGCCTTCTGGAGCCCTGGCACTCCCATCTTCCCATTATATCTCCCAGGCCCTGGGAGAGGAGTTTTTGGTCTCCAGCACAGTTTGCAGAGGTGAAGGCCTTGTTTGAAGTTAGGACTCCATCCCTCGTGGAGTTGATGCTGGTTGAACTGTGTACCCAGAAAAGTGGAATAGTCCCATGAAGCTGTGTCAGCTCCCACTGGCTGCAGCAGGCACCCTGTTTGTGTCAGTATGTTTATGGCAACAGTGAATGCTTTCATACTGTTTCAAAGGGTGGCTGGAAGTGTCTTGGAAGATAAGGAAGGACCCAGATGGCTCAGGAACTGCCCCAGGCTGGCAGTGGCTGTTAGTTGGCAGGCGTCTTCAGGGAAGTCTTCTCTTTACTTGCCCTGCTGTAACTCTTCCTTCACCAGCCATTCACAGCCGCTGTTGAGGGCAGGATGCTGGGCTAGACCAACTCTGCTGTGACCCACTGCACACCTTTTTATTATGGAAATCAACAGCTCAAGATGCAGAGATTGTCCTGGCTCCAGATTAGATGTGGAAATTGATTCTTACTGGTGCTGACCTTTTCCTGCCAGAAGGGACCTGGAAAAACTAATCCTGGCAAGAAGTTTTGGTAAAAACCATTGGCTTTGTCACTGGAAGTGGCTTGACTTCATCTCTCTGGCAGAGCCTGACCAAAAGCCTTAGCTGCCTGTACATATTTTCTCTGCCTTTGCCCCTTGTGTTAGGAAAGCACGGTTCTTCCCAAGCTGATCTTTCTGCACTTAAGCCAGCTCTGCTTGTCTCACTTTTGGATGCCAGTCTGCAGTTCTGATACTCCAATGACCTCTGTCTCTTTCAAAGTGGTCCTTCTGTGATGTTGAGCATTGTGCTAATGGAGCTGCTGCCCCAGTCCTTTGCAGTGATGATCTGTAACTAGGGAAGGTATGACAGCACTTGTTACACTGAGATCTGCTTTGTGCCCCACCTGCACCATGCAGAGCCCTTACAAACAGGGACAGAGAGGAAGAATTTCTCAGTCACAGGCTTCTGGGAGAGAAGTCCATGAGAGCTGCAATGTGTTTTGCTTCCTGGGGCTCTCTCTTATTTGCTGCTTTGTTCCTCTACAAGTGCTGTCTCACCATTGAAAAAGCCACATCTGGCTTGAAGCCACTTGAAGCAGCTTGGACAAGAGACTTCCTGCTCTGAACGCTGAATTAATGGGCTTGGTCTTTTACACGAGTGAAATCCTTTCAGACTTTTGTCCGTGTCAGGCTCCCATGTCAGCTCTTCTAATTAAGAGGCTTTTAACTCAGCCAGTGTTTGGGAGCTACAGTGCAGCTGGGCTTTTGATAAAACGAGGAAATGCTAGAGGTAGGGATGTAATGGGTTGGATTTCAGCTTCAAAAAAATGTCTCTGAGAAAGAACAGAACATCCTCCTTGCACCACCTTTTGTTTGCTGCAGCAAAGCTGGGGAGACATCAACTGTGTGGGCTGCTCTAGAACTGATGAAGCTGATAATAAGAAAGTAAGGTCATCTTTACTCCTGGGGTCCTCAGTGTCTCTTAGGCAGCTAAGGGATGTTTTAGAAAACTTTGCTTACTCATGCCTTTTCTTATTCTGGCTCTTTTCTACAATCCTGTCATGGCTCTTGCTTTGAAATCCCTTTTGCTTTCCACCCCTGCTGCTGTCTGGAACAGGGTGCTGCTTGTGCTGAGGCGGTATCTCTGCAAAAGGAATGAGTCTGGAAAAAACCTTCTGGAAGGTGGCCTGTAGAAGGCAGCAATTATCATTCACCAGTGTGGCCGTTATTCCTCACCATAATCACCTATAAAATCTAGGAAGCATAAGAAATTTGGGTCCTTTTTGTTTTTCTTTCAAGGCCAGCTTTGCCACTTTTACTTGCCCATGAAAAGTAAGCTGGTGTTCTTTCTGACTTCTTTACTACTTACACACACAGATTTGCCATCAGAAGCAAGCTGACTGTCCAGCGAATGTATAGAATCTAACTTTAGTCTCCAAATTTTGCTGTGTTGGCTCCATAACTCAAAAAGTGCTTGGTAGGAGGGTTTGTTTGAGAAAGAGCAGAAGAGAAAAATATGGTCTGCCTCCTTATTCTTTCTGCTTTCTCCCTTTCCTTCCTCTGCTGTATTCCCCAAAGCTTGGATCCAACTCTGTGTCCACTGCTTGCTGGGGATGTTTACTTGACTAGAAACATACAATAGTCCCCATTTATAGGTAGTCTTCTGCAGAGCTGAGTGTCACTTGAACAGATATTTATTTGGAACAGAGGTGCCCTGGAAAAGCAGTGATTTGAAAGGGGAATGGAGCGTTCTGCTTGTTCTGTGAAGCAGAACCACCCGCTGGCTCATGGGCCAGCAGTAACAAACGGAGTCAGAGAGCGTGGGGCATAATTGCCTTCTCCTTTTGTGTCAGCTTCATATTGGTCTCACACGTGACATTCTTCCTGGCCATCATGCTCTTTATCCTCCCATTGTACCAAGAGTGCAAACAGAATTAGTTTGTTTGTTATCGTGGCATCTGTACGTGGCTTTTAATTTCTTGGAGGTTAAAAAAACGCAAGCAACCCAACCCTCAAGCCCTCTTTGTCCAGCACTGTTTAAATCTGCTCTCAGCCTGCTTGCACAACTCACTTCTGCCCTGCAATGCAGAAAACAAGTCTGCGGACAGAGAAATCTGAAGCAATCAGTGAACCAAGGCTTCAAAAATGTGGGGGTGTTGCTGAAGAGGAGCTGTCTGGAGAAGGTGTCTGATTCCATGAGATCAGTAAGTCAGAAGATGGCTTGGTGTAGGGATGCATTGTAGGCATTTTTACAGTCACAGTGCCAAGCTGAAATGGGTGCTCCCCTTCCTTTTTGCTTTAGGTACTTGTAAGTGATGGGAAATATTTTCTTTGGCCTCTGAAATGTCTCCATAGTTTTGTGGTTTCCTTCCTATAAAGGTGAATGTTTCAGATTAAAATTCTGTTTGGCAGCTCATGAGTTCTCAAAACAGACTCTTGAAGGCAAGAGGTCAGGAGTGCCCAGCTTATTAAATTTTTCCCACTGTAGGAATTGTCTGACCTTTCTTTGTACTGTAACAGCATTAAAAAAAAAAAAAAAGATGGAGCTACTATTTGGAAAGTGTTAACAAGAAAATGTCAGAAGTGTTAGGCCAGACAGAAGACCTGGCTGGGAGAGGGCTGGGAGTGACATTTCTTCTCTTTCTTCTGTCACTTGCACAGATCATCCTCCTATCTGCTCTCATCCTGCTGTGGGTTTTTGCAGTTTTAATGCAGGTTTGGTGCTCGAAGGTGTGGTGCAGAAAAGCAACAAGAGAAGGAAAAGTACATGTTATTGCCAGAGGAATCAAGACCAGAGAGGAGCAGCTCACAGTGTTTGAGCCCCATCTTAGCTGACATGGGACTCTCACTGTGTGCTTTAATGTTCCCTTCCCACCTCTTGTCTCCACTGAAGCCTTCCCTTGGCAGCTGGCTTTCACCAGCAAAGAACTCTGACCAGACTGTGGGTCTGAGGCAGAGGAGGAGAGATGGCAGCAGAGCTGCCCTGCTGGGTGCAGGGTGGAGGGTGACAGAGGTGTGGAAGGCTTAGCACACCCGTGTTACACACAGGGTTTAATCTAAATGTTGCTTGTGCCTCAGTGTGGTGTGTCTGTGACACAATCTCTCTTCCCTCCTCTGCTCAGTTCATAGAACCATGGAATACTTTGGGTTGGAGGGGACTTCAGAGGGTTTTTTGTCCAGATACGGATGCTGAATATTCTGTCAGCCATCGAGGCATTTAACTATATCATGTGAGGCTTGGAAGCTGAGGGTCACATTTGACTGGGTTTTCTCTGTTTCCTGGCCCATAGCTCTTCTGTTTGGCCTTGCCTGGGGGAAGAAGACTTTGAGAAGATGGAGAACCAGAGTGGAGTGCTCTTGGGATACGTCCGCTGGGAAAGGAAAGAGGAAGGGGGTGAGGAGGATGGGGTGTCTCCTCGTGTTTCTCCTCCCAGCCAAATGAGCAGATTGGAAGATGTGCAGGTGGAGATGCTTGAGAAGGCAAGGGAGCTCTTCCAGCTGTGTGACAAGGATGAGAAGGGTTTTATCACCAAGGTGGACATGCAGGTGAGGGAAAAAAAATCTTCCTCTGTCCTGGGAGGATCTGTAAAGTCCTGGGTGGCAAAACAGGGGACAATGTGGCACGCCTCCACTCTTGGCAAGTGTGGGCGTGCATGTGGCTTCTGTCTTATTCAGATTTCTAAGGACTAAACTCTGGCACAGACACCTGCTAGGAACTAAAATTCCCAGGAGGGCCTCACACCTCCAGGGAATTCCTGAGACAAGTGGGACTGCGATTCAAAATTTTTAAGGAATGCATAAAATAAAAAAAGTTATGACTGTTCTTACAAACATCAAGTATGTAGTGGATAGGAAATCTGGAGGGGGAAAAAAAAATCTTTGGTCCAATTTAAAAAAACCCCAAAACAAGCCTCCCCAAAAACCTACACAATGAACAATGCATCAACCTCTCTAAAAAAAGTTGAGATGACAAAGTTATGCGATCATAGTTAAAGCCTAATGCAGAAAATTCACCTTAGACCTGAACTATAACTTTGCTCTACAATTACGTGTTTTGCTGCTTTCTGTTACAAAAGTACTTGTTAACAAATTCCCTGTAGTTCTTAGTGACTTTTGCTTTAAAAGTTTATCAGAAAGGTTACATGTGGATTGTTTTTCTCCTGCCCCATCTCTCCCCACATCTATAAATAACACTTGACAGGTTCATGCCACTTTAAATATTGACTCATTTTGCTTTGGTGTGATGCCTAATTTTTATAGTTATAATAATAAATTTTTATTAAGTTTTTATGTAAAGCTGCATGTTTAATGGACAGTTAGGAGGTTTTAGCCTACATCCCTTTGTTATTTGTTTCTTTGGGTGTCCCCCCTCACTAGGTACTCTGGATGTGCATTATGAAGGGGAATTGTTTTGCTCCTTGTCCATGGGAGTAGTGATACAGTCCCAAGCAGGCAGAAAGTGACAGAGCAAAGCTAACTCACTGTTATGGACTGGACATTTCCTTTAGGATCTGCAAGAACTTGGAACTGAATCCAGATACCCACCAGTCTGACCTCCCTCCCTGGCCAAAGAGATGGAGCTGGTACCTGGTGTGCCCAGAGCTCTCCTGGGAGCAGCAGTGGTCACAGGAGGCTGGCAGTGCCACCTCTGAGCAGGAGTGGAAGGAGTCAGGCAGTGAGCTAGAGACAGTGGTTCTGTAGTGGGGGAGGAAGCGGGCTGAGCTTTCTCCAAACAAAATAACCTGAAATTCCCTCTCTGAAGTCCTGGTTGTATCATCCAGTAATGGAAAAAGTCAACATATCAATGACTCCAGACAGGTGTTTGTCATCACTCAGCTCTACAGGCAGACTGTCACACCCTGGGCAGGATGCAGTGCTGAAAGGGCACACTGCTGTGGGCTAGAGCTGAGGATGGCAGGGACACTCACAAGGAAGACTTGAGCAGTGCCTCAAGTTTGTGCATTCTTTTGTCTTTGCAGCGGCTCCAGAGTGAACTCCCCCTAACCCCTGAGCAATTGGAGACTGTTTTTGACAGCTTGGAACAGAATAACAAAGGATACCTGACACCTGTGGAGTTCAGCATGGGTCTAGGTAAGGACTGCACAGAGGCGGAGGAAGGAAAAAGCCCACCTGTGACAGGATGTTTTTTGTTGGTAAGAAAGACAGTGCAGTGGTTGTGCTGAAGCTGCACCAGCTGTGCAGGACAATGCCCCATGCTCATGTGAGCATCATTGGAGAGGGTGGGTGTGCATCCCCCTCCTGGAGGCTTTGTGCTGCCTACCTGGTAGAGCCAGCCACAGAACATCTCCTCCTGGAGAGGGTACATGCTGCAAACTGTGCCTGGCTATCTGATTGGAAAGTTGTTCATCTGCATGGAAATATCCCTCTTGGCAACTGTCCCCAGCTGGTAGTAGTGTTGTTCAAGGGCATTAGTAGGAGTCTTGTTGGTAGGCTAGAACACTGGCAAATAAGCCTTTGTTGCCTTCTTACTGCTGTCTTTTCCGAACACCAGGAGAATTCTGATCCTTGACCAGAGTCCTCACCCAGCAGCACAAGTGCTCATCTGCTTTGTCAGCTCTCAGAAAATCTGCACCTCTGAGTGCCTTCCTTGGACATGCAGAGGTGTTAAGTGGATCAGGTCAAGGCAAGTGTACATAGGTAGTCTAGGGGTTTCAGAAGTGATGGAAGAGGCTCCTGAATTTTGCTGTCCTGATTGCTCAGATTGTATTTGCTCCTAGCTTTCTCACAGCTTGGGAGGGAGGGCTTTTTAGTGCTGCAGTTTGAATGGTCAGAAACAGCCACCACGGGAGGAGAAATTGCAAAGATTTCATTTAAATAAACCCAGTAAAGTGTGTCTTGGGCCAGCCTGTACAGGGACTGCTTTATTCCACTGAGTGCCTGCTGACTACACCTGTTCCTGCCCTGTGCCTCTGTCCTTCTTGTCTGGTTCCACTTCTTTGGCAGAAACAAGAGTCCTGTCAGGAGTGGGGGCTTTCCAGTCCATATATGTAGCAGGTGAATGGGCACAATTTGGGCACATTGGCATCCACAGTGCTCTCTCTGTTATGACATGGTTCCTCCCAAAGCTTGTTGTATGAGGCATTTGTCCCATGGGCATCATGAGGGCCTTTGCCTCAGTGCCATTGCTGGGAGAGGTAGGCAAGTTTTCTCTTTGTGTCAGGTACCACTCTGTGCTGGCAGCCTGGCTCCACGGCACTTGCTCCAGTCTAGGCAAAGCACTTATTTCTGCATTTCTCTTCTTGATGGTTATTCTTTGTGTCTGGCATCACGGAAATCCTTTTCAGACTGACTTTGGCCCTAACTCAAGAGTTTGGCCTGGCTGTCTCTCTTATGGAGTGTGCAGGAGCAAATCAAGGGAAAGCAGTTCAAGCTGCAATCAAGTCTGCTTCTTGAGAGGGCTCCTTACTCCTTCTAGGATATCACAGCAATCTTCAGATCATTCTCTACCTCAATTTTCCCATCTCCATCTCAATTTTCCCGTCTGTAAAAGAGAAATAATGAGACATAATGACTCTTTCTCAACTGCAGACATCAAAAGTGCCAAATCTAAACCATCCTCCTTAATTAACTGTCTGATCATCAGGTATTAACTAAATAGGGCCTGGATCTCCACACTGCAAGCTTTTTACAGCACATTTTAAGAGTGGGAGAGAAGCAGCTAAATTCTGGGTTTATGGAGGTAAGAGGTAAAGTTGAGTCCTTGAAGTATAATAACGATGGATATTTTTCCCCTTAGAGTAGCTTCGTGTTCTCATCTATGCTCTATGAACATCCTTGACTCCTGGTCTCGTAGTTGGGATGTGATTTCTGCCTTTTGAACCAAGCAGATTATTTTGGAA
>NW_005054312.1:8917823-8932470 GCF_000277835.1 Geospiza fortis
TTGAATAGGATTGCTTGGTTTGTTTCTTTGGGAAGGATTTGTTCCCAGCACCGGTATTTGTCACATGCCTCGCATAGCAGGAGTTTCTCGTGGCATTCTCAGCACGGAACAATCCCGATAGCTGGAGGCCGTCTGGACGTGGGACGGGGCAGGAGGAGGTGCTTGGAGGGCGAGTTCATCCTGCTCTACACAATCCTAGCAAGAGGCAGTCCTTGTTGCGCAGCGCTTGGCTCAGAGCAGAGGGTAACGGGCCCCTCCTCTCCTGTTTTTAAGCGGAGGAGCGGCAGCATGGTGCAGTTCGGGGCCGGGCACGCAGGCCGGTGGGAGCGCGGCTGAGCCCAGAGCGCCGCTCCGCGCAGCGAGCTGCGGCCCTCGGTGCTCTGATGTGAGCGGAGCCCTGCAGCCCGGGCCGCTGGGTGATGCTCATCTGCACACAGTTGTGAGCGGAGCCCCGCAGCCCAGGCTGGGCTGGCGGCCAGGCTCAGTCCCAGCACTGCGCAACGGACACTGACATCACTCGGGGCGTCAGAACGGAGGCACTTCACTGACCGGGAGCTGTGTCCTGCACTGGCAGCATGCACGAGGCTTCTCCTGCAGCTCTGTCGGGCTGCCATGTAAATAGCAGCTTATTCAGTGATGTCCAATTTGACTTTATTTATTCTTCTTCTCTTCACCTTCCACCAGGAAAGTTAATAGGGATTGAATTGTGTCAAGGGGCTGGGAGAATGGATCACTCCAGACACGAGGAGACCTTTGAGTCAGGCTGGTCAGATGACTTGGACCCTGCAGATGATGATGATGATGAAGAGAAACGATTCTGTTCCATGATGGAGCAGCTTGGAGCAGCCCAGTTGTTTGAAGAGTAAGTCCCTGCAGCCGGCCGCTGGGTGATGCTCATCTGCACACAGTTGTGAGCGGAGCCCCGCAGCCCAGGCTGGGCTGGCAGCCAGGCTCAGTCCCAGCACTGCGCAACGGACACTGACATCACTCGGGGCGTCAGAACGGAGGCACTTCACTGACCGGGAGCTGTGTCCTGCACCGGCAGCATGCACGAGGCTTCTCCTGCAGCTCTGTCGGGCTGCCATGTAAATAGCAGCTTATTCAGTGATGTCCAATTTGACTTTATTTATTCTTCTTCTCTTCACCTTCCACCAGGAAAGTTAATAGGGATTGAATTGTGTCAAGGAGCTGGGAGAATGGATCACTCCAGACACGAGGAGACCTTTGAGTCAGGCTGGTCAGATGACTTGGACCCTGCAGATGATGATGATGATGAAGAGAAACGATTCTGTTCCATGATGGAGCAGCTTGGAGCAGCCCAGTTGTTTGAAGAGTAAGTAGGGGAGTCATATGGCATTGCTTCCACCCTGTTTTGATCTTGCAGTACCAAAACTTCAAAGTACCAGAAAAGACCAAAGAGGTGAACTGAGCTGCTTGCTCTCTGAAGCACTGCTTGGGCTCTCTGCACTGGGTTTTCATACGCTTGGTAGCAAATGCCCTGTGGTCTGGGTTTCCTCATCAGGTACCAATTACTTTTAGCTCAGTGCTTTTCACAGTTTCCCAAATTCAAGTTGATAACACAGCTTTAAAAGTTCATAACACAGCTGTAAAATGGAACAGCTGGTTGCATACAAGTCCAGCACAGGCAGCAAATGAAAAGAAGCATGTGAGGGTTAGCTGAGGTAAGGGGGATGAGTGTGCTCTCTCTTCCAAAATGGTGTGTGACTGTTCACATATTTTCAATCAGTTCCAAGAGTCTCTGTGAAGGATCTGTGCTCAAGGAGCTGCTTGGGACTGTGCTGATCTTGAAGAGTGTGAAGGGCTAAACTGGGCAAAGGGGTGCTCCTGTGAGCCTTGAGACTTGGTGCTAATGTCCTTGCACGTAGCCCCAGTGGAGTCTGCAGGCCCCAGTGTCATCCAGCCTCTTTTTAGGCTTCCCAACATGAGGCATTATGCATAACTGGCTCTTACTGATGCCCATCTTCAGGGCCTGGGGTGCCCAGCTGCATCTGTGGCTGTCCTCCCTTTCAGGCTTAGTACTCCAACTGTGTTGCCATTGTGCAAGAAGCAGTCCAGGTTAGGGAAGGAGGTGGACAGGACTGGAGACAGAAGCTGAAAGTGATGGAGTTTGCTGCTGTCAGAGGCACATCTGTCACAAAACAGACTTTTTTTTTCCTTGTTTTCATTGTGATACAAAGCACCTGCATGTTTTAGTGATAAACAACTTCTGTCTGGAAGAAATTCTGGAAAGCTGTTAGGTTTCAAACAACAGGATGACACTGTGAAAGGCCATATTACTGTTCTGGGAAAACAGTCTCCACTGTTTATAACTCTGCTTTGAGAAGCAGAAGTGCAAAGTGGAATTATCTTGTGTTTTATTTTGACCACTTACTGGCAGTTTTATGCAGTGAGTTTAGTAGCTACTACATGTCACATCTTTGTGCCAAACAAGCTGTTGTAAAGCAGTAATATCAAACAGAAGCTAATTGGGGTGAGAACAGGAAGATGAAACATTTTCACTGCTTTTTCTAGAAAGAAATAGTTTCGTTTCCTAACACGACTCAATATGTTCTTTTATTTCAAATATGAAGATCTGATGAAGTCCTATAACTTTTTAAACTTGGGACAGAAAAAGAAGGCTGTCATGCAGTACTGGCAGAGGAAATCAAAAGCTTTTTGGTTGGTTTGTTTTGCTTGTATGTTTCCCCAAAGAATACTAAGGGAGAGAAATACATAGGCAAAGAAAAATAGCTATTTGGATACTGACTATGGGTATAATTATTCTGTATCTTTCAAGGCAATTTTTCCAAAGTGTTTAATGATTTAAAAAAAATTAAAGAAGCTCTTCCCTAAAAAGAAACATGAAGTGATGTTTGCAGGCTTACAAGACACTTTGGGAATGAAGTTGGGAAGTGCTGTGTTCAAGTTGCAATGAATTAAATGTCAGAAGAGTGTAATCATTATTGCAGGTTCAGAAAAAGACATCTTTGGTTTTCCAGGGCTTCCTCCGTTGTTATCCTGATGTGATACTTCAGCAAATTTGCATCTTTTTTTGTGCCTCAGTTTCCAAACCTGTGAAAAAAAATGAGGACTGTAGCAGCCACCAGTACAGTCTGAGTGTAAGAAAAACACCAATGACATGTGATGTGTGCTAAACTTTGTGTGCTATAACAGTTTGACCGTAACACACAGCAAATTTGCTGAATATTCATTTCTCCAAGTCTTGATGTAGATGCCAAATGTGTTATCAATGAATACTTAGAAAAGCAATCATTCCGTGTTTGCTTCCTAGATTATTTTTCTTTCTTTCTTGCAGATGACTTCTTTTATTTTGACCTCACAATAGATCCCACTCCACATGCATGTTCTGTCACTGTCCAGTTTCCCTCTCTGCTGTAATGGTGTAACAGAGATCATCACAGGAGAATAGCAGTCTGTCCTGAGTGCATGTTGGAGCTGGAATAACAGTCCATGAGATGACACAGTAACTCTCTTGCTTCCCTTCTCTCCTGTGTGCTTGCTGCAGCCCACATGAGATTCGGGAGCTCTGGGCTCGCCTACGGAAGGAGCGTCCAGAGCTCTTATCCAATTTTGAAGAGTTTCTGTTGCGTGTTTCCTCGTACATAAAGGAGGTGAATCATGAGAAGGAGTCTATGGAGCAAGCATTGAAGAGGTAAGGAAAACATCATGGCCACTTGCTGCCAGGAGCCAGCTGATGCTTGGATCCTGCCTCAGATGCAAGGAGAGACTGGGTTACAGGATGCACCAGTAAAAAAAAATATTTCTTGCTGTAATAAAATGACTCTATCTTGGTCTGTTCCCATGGGTTTTCTCTGCAGCAGTGCTCACCCATAACATTCAGTCTGGTTAAAATCCCACTCAGTGCTTACACAGCTGTTAGTAGGAATCTGTTTCCACCCTCCTCTTTCCTTTCTGTACTCTTTTTCTCTCCTGACCTGCGTGCTCCTGTGTTTTGTAGGAAGGAGTCAGATCATGATCGAGAAGTCAGGTGCCTTTATGAAGAAATGGAGCAACAGATCAAAGCAGAAAAGGAGAGGCTGGTCTGCCAGGTACTTTCTCTCTCTCTTGGCTTGGAAGCAACCTTCCTTTGTTCTGAAGTAGAGGTGGTGGCTCGTGTGGCCAAGGAACAGCTCTGTGCTGGGTGCTGTGCGCAGCTCTGTGTCTTTACTTCTGCAGGAAGCACTGAGGCATGACAGGAGTAACCTGCTCCAGAAGGAGCTGCACAACAAAGAGCAGGAGCTGGAGAAAATCCTCTACCGCCAGAAGAAGGTAATGGGATCCAAATCCTTTCTAACAAAGCACATCCCCCTCTGCTTCTTTCTGCTCAAGCATTTTCTGATGGAAAATGGTGTTTAGCTGCTGAAGGTTTGGCACTAGGTAATTTGGCTCTAGCTAGTGAAGTCCTCTCCTGTCTCTGAAGGTGTTGAGATGGTTTGTCAAATAATTGGTTTGTCTTCAGCTGCAATGCTGTTCTGTGAATGTTTTGTTCCTGCATTTTCTTACCCGCTTTGTGTTCTCTTGGCACAATCTTCCTATCAATTGAACAATGCTGGCAAGGAAGATGGGTAAAATTTTGAAAGTTGTGAGTTTGAAGCTTTTTGTGGTGTGTAAGGAAGATGTGTGTGGACATAAAAGAGCCAGATTTCTCTAGTTTTTGTATTCTGGCTACTCCAAAATGAGCCGGAGTGAACAGTTCTGTGACACTTAAAGAGCTACATATTGTATACTTGCATTTGGGCACTTGATGACATTCCGATTGATCAGTCACACAAAAGATCAAAGCACAAGCTTCCCTTTAGCCTGCCATCCCCAGCATGGACATTTGTATGGGATGGTCCATTCCAGATGTCTTTTTCCTTGGTGTCTCAAGAACTGAGATGTGACCCCACAGAAACAAGTCATGGCAGGTACCTGCAAGATGCTGGAGACTGGGGTTATCCCAGTTGGATACCCAGCTGTGATGTGGATGAAACAGGACTTCTCTGAAATCATCAGCTCATTGTCTAGCAGCAGGAAAAGCCAGCACAACTGAGGTGCCATCAGGAAGGATATTGAGAATAAGATAGAGGATGTGGTTTTCCTGCTGCCCACATCTTTGATGTGCCTCAGTGTGTGCAGTTCTGGTCTCCTCTATTTCCACTGTGTCCTCCTCAAGTATGAAGGTACAGAGTGCTAATATTAAGAAAAAGGAACATACGCCTCAGGAAGAGAAACCAGGAAAGTCTAGACTAAGATTTTGGAGAGAAGGAGACTTTGAGGGAAAATGCATGTGAGCATTATGAACTCAGAAAAGTGATGGATAAGGTCCACACCAAACTTATTCCCCAAATCCTGCAACAGCAAAGGTGAGGGACCCTCAATGAGACCAGTATGAATTTGATTTAGAAGAACACACTTCTTTATACAGAGATCAGTGCTGGACTTTTAGCCCCAAGAGGCAGGCAATATCAGCAGTTCAAAAATGATTTGGACAAACAAATAGGCTTGTAAATATTCATTGAAAGGAATAGTCGGAGATGTGGCCTCTAGCATCCCTAGTCCAGGGACCACAGATGGGAGGGGTATATGAGGGGAATGGACCATAGTTAGGAGCTCAGGCATGCTCTTCCTAGGTGGCATCTGCTCTTGCTGAGGGTCAGAGTAGAACTCTTGGGCTGCATGGACACTTGCTGTTACTCAAATAGTCAGCTCTGGTGCTCTTAACGGAGGCTTGTACTGAGCTGTGTGGGTAATCGGGTCCCTCTTGTGGCCTAAGACCAGTACTGTGAGGGTGCTGTTCTACAGCATCGCTTCCACATAAATGGGAGGGTTGAGAGTGATGGAGGCTTTTTAGGGAGGGGCTTTATTTAAAGCTGATTCCTTGGCTTATTGAAAGATCCCATGGCTGTAAGCAGGGGTTGCTGGTTTTCAGTCTCAGCTCCACTGCTCAGCACATGTAGTCTTGCTGAAATATTCCCCAGTGTCCACAGGAGTCGAGGACTCCAGCCAAAGCTGGGTGTGGCTTGCCCTTCTAGCCTCAGTGAGGAGGGAGGTGAGGCTTGTGTTTCAAGGAACCTAGGAAACATCAGATCTATTCATTCCTGCTTTTGACAGTTGTACATGTGTGCTGGCAGAGAAGGGTAGCAAGAAAAAAGCATTTTATCTTCTGCCATGGTGTGCTGCTTTATTTTTCTTTTGAGAAGGAGAGAAAGTAGGCTGAGAGAAAAGGCAAGCTGAAGGTGTAAATGTGGAGGCTGACTCTGCCACCTGCTACCCTGATCAGACCTGATTCCTGGTGTTTCTTTCTAGTTATAAGCGTGGATTGCCTGCTTTTATTTTGGGCTGTAAGTTCTAAGATAGATACTGGAGTTGCTGTGTAGCAGCAGCTTCAGCAGAGGGCCCTGGTTAGCTGGTGTGGCTGTCTGGATACTGCAGTGTCACTATGATCCCTCTTGGAATGCCCTCCATGTCATCTGAGATGGGCAGCTTTGGCTGCTACATGTGTCTGTCTCTTTCCCAGACTATGCCAGCCATTTGTAAGGAATTGAGTCACTGGCTGAGTACATGGCAGCAGCTTTGAACTTCCTAAATCAGGCTTGGTAGTTGTGCTGGGGGCTTGTGCTGCCTAGAGTGCAGCTGCGCCCCGGTGGCATTTAAATTGCATCTCTAGCCCAAGGTCCTGTCTGTAGCAGGCCACCCAATCACTTCACTTTCCAGGAGTAGTGTGGGATGCCCCTAGCACCTCAATATATCCTCCTTTCAGCTGCCATGGGCTCAGGAAGCCCCTGAACTAGAGGATGAACTTCAACAACTCTGCTTAATAAGTCCCAACAGACACAACCCTACTTCCACCCAAATTTCTCCAGTCCTCCTTTGACCCCCATTTGCACTCTGAGTCCTACAATGCCTGACAGCATCAGGCTGCTCCTGCTGCCTGAAGCACTTCCTCAGCTGTGCCTAATTGCATTGCTTGGTTCCCCAGTGCTGACATGATGAGAGAGAATTCCTTCCAGTTCACCTTCTCCATGCCCCTGGTGGCTCTGTAGACTTAGGGGTTTTTTACCCCCTTCTGCCTCACTGTTTACATCTGCTTTTTCAGCTTGTTTTTACAGTTGTGATTGTAGCACAAGACCCTTCCTCTGTGTTTAACCCCTCCTCTTCCTCGTCTGCCACTGCAGCTGGAACATCAGCTACAGTCACTGAACTCGGAGCAGCTGGAGACGCGCGTGCAAAACGAAAGGCTCCGGCACCTGAATGAAAACCTGCTGGAAGAGCTGGAGAAAAGCAAATGGGAGCTGGAGGCAGTGAAGGGACAATTACAGAAGCTCCAGAAAGAGGCTCAGATTGAGCAAGAGCAGAAGGACAGGTGAGAAAAAACAGGAAAGACCTGGTGTTAGAGCAAAGACATGGACAGAGAAGGAGAAGTTGGGCATGCAGTTAAGGAATAATTATCGCTAGTTAAGAGCCTTGGTCTCATTAGAAGATTGCCTGTCACTTTTTGGGGAAAAGAAGAAGCATCCCAATGGTCTCATGGGCCTAAATAGAGAGTGATATTGCTAACTCTTGCCTAACTTCTGTGGGAAATGAATATATTCTAGAAAACCAGTACAAAAATACAGATGTTCCTCAGCCTAAAGGAGGCTTCTCCATGTATTTTCTAGTTCACTATCCCTTCTATAATGTTCTCTTTAAAGATCTTCTAATCAGTTCTGTTCCCATTTCTGGGTTAAAGCTAATAATACCTATATAAAACATTGAGAGGTTTCAGATCTAGATGGCAGTGACCATCCTTCCCATTTCCAGCAGCTGAGGAAGTGGAGAGGATGAGTTGCCTGCTCTCACGTTGGAGGAGAGCAGGAGAGCTCTGGTACAACCCAACCATCCCAGCTCCCAGAACAGTGCTGCTTCCTCTGAATTCTCCTAAGCATAAGGCATGCCCTTGTCTTTGAGAATGCCATGAGTGCCCCTGAGAGAGGGATGTTTGCATTTTCTCTCCCATTAATTTATTTCTCCTTATTTTAAAATACCTTTTGCCCAGGGATGTGTTTAGAGTCTCCAAGAACATGCAGAAAGAGAAACAAAGCCTCCTTCGGCAGCTGGAGCTCCTCAGGTGAGAACTGGTGAAGGCTGGAGGGAAATGCTGAGCTCTTAAGCCTGTATGGGGCTGAGGTTTCAGCACTGTGCTCATTTCTCCCATGGAAAGCTACAGGATTGTATTCAAGCAGCATTTAGACTCTGCTTGTTTTTCTAGGTCCAGACAGAGTTGTGCAATTTGGCCAGCTCTGGCACATTACAGGCTATGTTATTTCAGGAGGTAATCCCTCCTCTGGAGCAATTCAGTCTTTCCTGCTGGCTAAGGCAACCATGTAGAGCCCATGACCTTAGCTGGGATTCATGGAAATCCCAACAAGTCTAGCTATAAACAACATCTTTATCTCTGTTCCCAAGCTCTCTTTCTGTTCTCACTTTCAAATGTTGGGGTTTACTTAATTTTTGACAAGCATCTTATTGTGTCTTTCCTGTGTCTTCCTTTGGAGCAGAGAAATGAACAAGAAACTTCGAGATGAGCGAGATGCCTTTGAAGCCAAGAAGCTGGTTAGTCTAAGAAAGAAAACCTTAATTCCCAACCACCCTCCTCTCATCTGCTGCTGTTGCTGTCACCACTCGGGGGCCTGTCACTTCCACGGGGGACAATGACAAGAGCTCTCGGGGCCTGGTGTTGTGCTTAATACAGACTTTGCAGCGCCTCTGTGTCCGTGCTGGAGGCAAGCTCTGCTGGTTGCTGCTGCCGGCTGCCTGGGTTTAACCCAGGGCATGTTGGCTGGGGACTGTCACACAGCCCTGTGCAGGGCTGCAGTGGGTGCTGCCTGCTGCAGGTGTGAGCTCTGTGTCTTGTGCCAGGCACTGGGCACGTGCAAGGAGGGGAGAGAAGCTGGATGCATCCTGGAGCTGGGTGGTGAGGAAGAAGATGGATTCTCAGATGTGCTGCTGGCTGACTGGGTGGTACAGGAGGGTTTTGGAGTTTTTCTGACCCCCTGAGTTTGTAGCAGATGTTTTCAGAGGTTCCCCTGGGGAGCTCCCCATTCCTGTGAACTCTGCTGGGTGCAGCAGTGAGCCTTGTGCCAGAGAACTAGGAGAAAGCAGGATCTCTCTCATCTGGAACTGTCAATCTCTGGCCTTTCCCAGGCACCAAGATAAGCACAGATATGTGGTCTATTTTTAATTCTTACTATTTTTTCATTATAAAGCTTTTGTGTTCTCAAATGTTGCTTGCACAGCTGCTCTGCCCTCTTGGACCCATCCTTGCTGCCATGTCTTTGCCTGCTCTGGGATCATGCCCCACCTGAAGATCTGGAAGTAGGTGACTTGCTGGGATGACAGTGATAGGGTGTGATAGGTGCAAGAGCTTTTCTGACTGCTGTGTAAAGGACTCTGGAAGGAACCACAGGGGTTGTGCCTGTATGGGAAACAAAATGCCCTGTTCAATCCAGAGGTTGGAGTTCTCCAGGTGGAGAGCTGTATAAAATAATGTCAGTAACAATTTTGGATAGAGGTGAGGTATGTGTGTTTCTAAAATCTGGAAGAGTGTTTTTCTTCAGTCTTCATTTTTTAAGCTGCTAACTATGTGGATGTACACCAGAGCTTCCTGCTCCTTCTTGGAAAAGCCATAAACACAGTCGCTCTGTAGCAGGGTCCAGTGCAAGCAGGCAAAGAAATGGTTTCTTGTCCTCTTTCCATGTGTTGTGCTTCCTCAGCTTGTGGGTTCCTGTGGGTGGGCAGGTGGTCTGAGGAGACCACAGCTCATGTCTGTACCTCTGTGTATGCAAAGCTTGTCTGCTTCTCCTCTGTTCTCTCCTGCTCCCTGCTAAGACCTGCTGCTGCAGCTGGACCCAAGAGAGGGCCCAGCAGAGAGAGTCACAGCACAGAGGGGCTGCTTTCTCCCTTCAATAGGGAATGAGGCACAGGGTGAGCACCAGCCACCATTGCTCATCTGGCAAGGCTGGGTCTTGCTGGGCAGTTGAAGCCTCTACTGGAATAAGGTTTTTTCCCTTTGGCTGCTCTCGTTTCAGTCCACAGGGAAGCAGGGCTCCAAGGGCTTGCAGAGATGCTGCTATCATCATACACCTGCAGAAGGTCTGCTCCCCAGCTGTCTCACAGTAAGGGGGGGAAAATGGCAATACTTCCCTACAGAAGTAAAAAGGAGAGTCCAGCCTTCTAATGGGGATCCCTAGTTGTATGACACACTCTCTGCCAGAGACTAGCAGTGCTTTTAAGGCTAAAAAGAGACCCAAGGCCTTAATACCCTCTTTTAGTGCTGGGAAGAGTTATTTCTGTGAAATCAAGGTGTAGTGAACAGAGGTTCTTTCATAGCAAAGATTTTGAAGTGGTTGGTCGGAGGAGTTGGGCTGTATGTGGCTGATAGCAACCCAGTCACTGCTCCTTTGCTCTTCTCAGTTCCCAGCTTAATACCTTGCTCTTCATAAGAGTTTCCTGCCTTGCCAGGGTGAGCAGACCCTGGCCCCACTGCACTGTGGGGCACTCTCCTGTTCCAGGCAAGAGAGGCTGAGCCACAGATAGGGATATGTGGCTATTTCTGTTGATGTGCAAACCACTGATGGGACCTAGGGGTTGCAGGTTCAGTTTCACACCCATGACCCATCTGGCTATGGAGTTGTGCTTGTATGCTTTATGTTGACAGAGCAAATTTCATGTCTGTTCATCATGAAGAGTGTTTTGGTACTTTGACTACTTTTGACATGTATTTTTATTCCACTGGTAAACCAGAATCTTTCCCATCCAAAATGCTTGTACATGTGCTGTTGTGGAATCCTTGTCATCATGTGTTACACAGCTGTGATGTGGCATCTGTCCCTTTATCATCCTGGTGAAAAGCCAAATGTTACACAAACCTGGCAGGCCAATAAAGCATGGCAGAACCAATGGTAAAACATGCCCCATTGTTCCTCCTTTCTTACCCAAATCTGTGCTCTGCAGGCTGTTCCTTCTCCAGGTAAGGTGATGGCAGCGCAGGTTGTGTGGGAGTCCTTTTGCTCCACAGGTGACTTGAAGGTTGTAACTCAGCTCCAGTGGCCTGTAACACAATTTCCTCCTCCTATGTGGCTAGAGAGTGCCCTCGAGTGAAGCTGCTCAAGCACTGAAAACTTCCCCTTCTGTCCCTGCTGGAGAACCCCTGGTTGTCTGTACCACAGCCTGCCTGTGTTGACTGGGCAATTATGCACTTGGGGGTCATTTGCCTTGGGAGATTTGTGCTCCACCATTATAAGCCTCTCAGTGCTGGATTGTTTCTGTGCCTGGAGGTCTTTTGAACATCAGTTTCATATGTAAAAATTGTTTTGTTCTTTACCTACAAAGCTCCTAGTTGGGTCAGGCCCTCTGTGGAGTCTGGAGTCTCCCTTTGTTAGACTGCATTGCAGTAAAGGTGTTCTGGGAGTTCTGATCAACAGAACAGCTTCCTAATTTTTTTGCCTTTTAAAATAAGCCTTCAGTAAGGATTATTGAAGAAATAATCTTTGTAGTCCCCCAGGCTCTGGGAAGCATGAAGGAAGGCCTGTCCAGAGCTCCCTGCAGGTGTTTGGTCAGTTCAAAACTGCTGTAAGAGGCAGATCTGGCAGACTGCAAACCCCTTTTCTTCCACCTTTCCCCCAGAAATAATCAGTAAGGACGTGTTAGAAATCTTCAGATTCGCAGACTGAATACCTCTCCCTTTCCCCTAGTGCCTATGTGAGTGGCATCTTTCCATGCTGTCCCTCACTTCACATTTTGTGTGTGGCCAGAGCAGTGACTCTGCTGGGAATGGCAGTGCTGCTGTATGGGTGGAAGAGGGTTGGGAGAGAGGTTGTCCTGCTTTCTCCTTCTCTGAGCAGCTGGTAAATACCGGCTGTAGGAAGTGTTCATTCTGTGGTAAGTAGCAGGAAAGCATGGGGAGGGATGTTGGTGTAAGGCAGAGTATGTACAGTCCTTTGTAGAGCTGCCTCCTTCCTTTCCTGTGGTTCATGTGCAGCTCTAAGTGAGTACAGGTCAAGGAAGGGTACTAGTGTCTTCTGAGGAAAGGGCAATTGGTCTGCCCCACAAAACATCAGCATAAGAAAGAGGCAAGTGGGGAAAGAGAGATTCAGCTGTGAGACCAAGTAGAGAACAAGCCAGAAAATAAAAACTCTGGCTGGCTAGAGGAAGAATTCGGTTTGGGACATCACCATTTTGATGGATTTTTAAGTGAAGGAGAAAGCAGCAACAGTGATGGCTTCTTGCAGGAATTGAATTATTTGAACTGAGAAAAGCAAGCCCCGTGCTTACCTCTTTCAGCCTTCCAGTGAGGCACTACCACTGCATGGTGTGGGGCTGCCTGGGCTCCAGCCTTGCCTCCCCAAAGTGCTCTACAGAGATGGGGAGAGCTTGAACTGGGGCTGTAATCACATTCTTCATTTCTTCTCTTTTGAACTTCCAGGTGCCTCAGAACAAAAATACCCTGTTGAAGAAAGGGTCAGTGCTAGGCAGTTACCTGCTGGAGGACAAGCCTGTCAAACGGTTAGATGGGTGTCTGTGTCGTGTCCATGCTGTCAGTCCGTGCCCACTGCAGTACCCTGTCAGTCAAGCTGTGTCCTGGGTCTGGTTCTCCCACCTTGGGGCTGGTTGGTTGTGGGAGTGTGGTGGGGTGCAGCTTTTCTGTGGCTTTAGCTGTCTCTTGGCATCAGGTGGTGTTAGCTCAGCATGAAGCTGAGGATACTGTTCACTAATTTCCACAGGGAGGTGGCCCTGCTGCTGCTTATGCCTGCAGCAATGGGGGAGCAAATCTAAATATCACTAGAAGGTCTGGGACTGTTAATGGGATGGGAGTCACAAAGGCTGCCTGTTTCTGAGTCAGACAGCTCTGTTGAAATGACTGGATCAACTCCCAAGTGTGCCAGTTTGTCCTCAGGCACAAATCCACTGGTGCCTTGTGCCAGAGTCCATATCTCTGGGGCATGGGAGAGAGAGAGCAAAAATTGCACAAGGGTTGGGTTCTCTGGCAGCTGAAAGCCTCAAGGAGAGGGCCTGGCTCCAGATGGGTTCATCCTGCTCATCCCCCTCTACACCTATGCAGATGCTCACCTGGCACACCAGGCCTCCCTTCAGCCAGGGCAGGCAACTCATCTGTGTGGACAAGCCCTTTTATTTTTTTCCCCACTCTGCATGCAGAATATACAATGACCTGGCTTGGAGCTGGATCTCGCCTGCAACTACTGGCCCCAAACAAGTTTTAAAGGCAGCACATTGCCCTGTTTCTTACCAGGTCTCTGCAGAAAGTTCCATTGCTGCCCGGTTTCTCCTGGTGCCAGCCAGAGACGCAGGTCTAGGCTCAGTTTCTTCCAACTTCAACTCACCTTTAATGCTTGCAATTCTGGTGGTGGCATTTAAGGATTTAGCTCAAGGCTCCTTGGCTCATGGATTTAGGGAAAATCAGGTAGACTCTGGAGAAGGCTGATTCTTTAGCCCAGGGTAGGAGGTTGCCTGTTGAGGTCTGAGGCAGAGCTCCTTCATGGTTGTGTGATTGCCACATTCTGTCGATTGAATTGGATAACCAAGTTCTCCCATCTTCCTCCCCAATTATTTCTTGCAAAGATCCTTCTAGCTGCTACTGGAATAAACCTCCTGGAAAGGCTTAACAGCTGGAGAAGTTTGGCAATGAAGGTGATGAGAGAAGGGGAGTAGTTGTTTGCCTCATCTCTGTCCCAGTGCTGTGTCACACCACATTGCTTGAGAAACATGAAAAGAAATCCATTAGATCTGGGGTCACTGTTCAGAGTTTTGTGTTTGTCCCTTTGCTCCCACTAAAGAGAGTCTTGAGAATCCTCATTGTGTGATTTTGCCAGTCCTGGGAGATGGGCACCATTCCCCAGAGCCTGAGACTCTGTCCATTTTCAAGAGGGAGGAGTTCCACCTGGCCTGGCTCTGGACTGGCAAATGGGGCAAATGCAGGGAGGGCAACCAGGAATGTGAGCTCCCTTTCATAGAAAAAAGTGTAGGCATGGCAGCATGTGGCTTTTACAACCCAGATAAAGTGTACTTGCTGGAGTGAGAAAGAAGAATTGTCTGGATTCCTGCACTAACAGAAAGAGGAAAGTTGCAGAGGGGATGGGATGTCCTGCCTCTGAGGAGACTGACTGTAGTACACTCTGGTCACTCTAATTTCCTTCCAAATGCAGTCTGCTGGACAGTGAAAGCAATGGAGACGTCAGTGGTGGATAAATATCTTCAGCTTAATTCTAGGTCTTCTCATTCCTTGCCTAGTTCTTTAACCATAGAAAACCAGTGATGCTCCCTTGCTCCTCAGCAGTGATTCCAGTACTTTAAATTGGTTATTTTAGGTGTTCTTTTGGAGGTTGTTCCTCCAACTACCACATCAGCTCTACCCCCAGTGCATCAGCCTGCTCTTGTGTGGGCACATTCTGTTATTTCTTTTTGTATGGTATTTAGTGGTATTTAGTAACAAAAATACAGGGGTAATTATTGCTGCCTTTTTTTTCTTTAAGGGGCTTTTGTTTTGTATGTTTTGCCTCATTTTTTCACTGCTGGGGGAAGCAGTAGGCAAAGAATTCTTGAAAAATCCAAAGTGGCAATTTTTATTAAAATTAATTAAATGTTTGTC
>NW_005054312.1:8932480-8944596 GCF_000277835.1 Geospiza fortis
GAGTGTGAGGAGTGACTATATAGAGTTCCTTTGAGAGCTTCATGTATACTAATTGGATTGCATTGGTTGGTTGGGAATTTGCAACCTCCTTCTTTCCCTGTGTTCTCCCCCCCTCCCACCCTATCTGTGCTGCCTGTGGACTTCAATGCAGACAACTGGCCTCTGCGGACCTTCCCTTCACCTTCCCAGTGGACGTGGCAGTGGAAGAACCCAACAGAAAGAACTGCAAATACTTCCCAGGCAATGGGGTTTGGATGAAGACAGGAGAAGGAGGCAGCACAAACTTTGGAGAGAACAGCAGAGATGAGGAGAGATGGCCCTTGGCAGCAGATCCTGAGTGGTTTAAGATGACTTTGAAGGGTGACTCTGACTGCAGAAAAAATGCAGATGGCCTAGATGCTGCTCTGCTGCCTCCTCGAGCCCAGCCTGTTGGCACTGAAACCAGGGTGAGTGCAGTTACCTCTGGGGTAATTCCTCAAATACCTGCTAGGGTTGGTGTCTGACTCTCTTCCCATCAAACCCCAGATTTACAGTGCAAGGCTCTAATCCCTGAATCAAAGCACTGCCTGCAGCTGGGCTCTTCAGAACCTCATGCCTTTTTCCATTGTAGCTCCAAGCACTGGAAGCAGCCAGCTATTCCCCAGATCGCATCTTTAAAGTGGTGTTTGTGGGGAATTCTGGTGTTGGGAAGAGTTCCTTCATCCACCGCTTCTGCTATGACAGGTTCTTGGCTGAGCTCAATGCAACCATTGGTAAGTAATAGCGTGCCTGCTTCATCTGGATAAGGAGGGTGGGAAAGGCAGCCTGGGAAAATGCTCTTTTGCCTGTATTATAGCCCAGCTAGAGGGTAAAGATGGTCTCTCTCCCAGTATTGAATCAACCTTGCAATTTCCTTGAACTAAATGGAGTTTGTCTGGCCATTGTAATGGCAAGGGGCTCTCTCCCCATCCTACCTCATAATCATTGTCACCTTCCTGACAGGTATTGATTACCAGGTGAAGAGTCTAATGGTGGATAACACCCAGGTTGCCTTACAGCTGTGGGATACAGCTGGACAAGAGAGGTAAGCGATTTCTGACGCGCTCAGTGGAGGAAAGGCAAAGAGTGCATGCAGCTGGTTTCTGTTCCTGGGGAAGCTATCAGCCTCAGAAGGATCAAACAGGTCATGACAGCTATTCCAGTCCTGAACGTGCAGCAGGGGTCTGTTCCAGAGACTTCTAGAAGCTGTGACTGTGAAGCAGGGCCTGGGGAGATCACTCTGAGGATTGACAGAAAAGTAGTTTTCCGTGTGTCTGACCTGCATGCTTGTGGCTCCAAGCAATCCATCCATAGATGTATGTCATGGGGTTCAAAGGTTGGAAAGGACTGTGAACCTTTCCAGATCTGATTCAGCTGTCAAAACTGGCTGAATTAGCATGACCTATGGGGAAGGTGATTTGAACTACCCTGCTGGACTCTGTCAGTGAGGTTATTGGCCCCTTTCACTGTCCCTTCTGCTGATAGACTTGTGGAAGTGATAATCCTTGGTAGAGGGGTTGTGCAGCATTCTGTGACAGTGAACACTTGCTCCCCATTTGAAGTCCTCTAGTTTTAAAAGCATGGGATATCTCTAGATGTTACCAGCAGTGTTGGTGAGGACAAGAGTAGTAGAGGACACATTTGACCCTTATCTGCTACTAGAGATGAAGGCCCATCACTGGCTCCATGTAAATTACATTTTATGTAGGATATAATTCGAAACTTAAGATGAGAAGCTATTTCAAGAGGACCATGAACCTCAAGGGCCTGACAAAAATAAGCACTGGGTGTTTTGAGCTAAATATGTTATGGGGGCAGGCCTTCAGGGGGCAGCCAAGGTCATGGGAATATTCTAATCCTAAACTGTGCCAATGATGCTGTCTATCTCAGGCAGCTAGACCTTGCAGAGCTGGTGGGAATGTACTAAGTAGGAGTATCTATTGAAAAGCAACTCTCTCTTCCAAAATTAGGCTTCATGCTGAAGAAATAATTATTTCTGAGGGGACTCCTGTGGTTATTTTGATGCTGAAACTGAGCAGTAAGGGGAGTTGCTATGACATAAAATGTGACATTTTATTGAGGCCAGATTGCAGTAGAGGCCAAATTCAAGATGTTGTCTCTGCAGAAGGACCTTTACCACAGGCCCCTGCAGCACTAGCAGGTCTTAGATATGTACCCACAAGAGAGAGCTGGGATCAGTGCTGATACCAAATAGGAGACCTGGGAAGAAGAAAAAGCTTTTTCTTCTTCTGTAGGAATATTACTTCTAAATAGAGGTATTCAACTGTAAATATCTAAGGAAGAGATGGAAGAACCCCTTGGAGCATGCAAGGAGAACTCATTGGAGACTTCCCTGAGACTTATGCATGCTACCTTTGATGGTTCTTCCGGAGCATCTTGCCTGGCTGGCAGTTCCAGAGGTGCATCTTGATTGCCAAAGATACAGTCTGTGCTTTCTCAGTTGGGTAGGTGCCAGAATATTGTAGTGAGAAAGAACAGGCTTCAGGCAACTATCTTAAGAGTACAGAAGGGTAACAGCTGTAGGTTTTCTTGGCTTGTAAGAGTAGAGTTTGTTGCCATGTGCAGGGACATACACAGCTGAAATACACAGCTCTCTAGTGAGATCTCAGGACTTTTGTTACATTTATTAATTCCCAAATTACATTGTTAATTCCGTCAGTTTGCAATCATTGTGGTTATATCATGGCTCTGTCACAAGGTGCTTACAGATTCCAAGGTTTGGGTTTGTTGTTTTGGTTGTTTGGTTTGGGTTTTTTTGTTTGGTTTGCTTTGGTTGGAATTTATTCACAAAATATCAGCCTGTGGTTTTAAATGGTACAGACAACAAAAAGTAGATGTCTGGCAGAATTTTTTCCTGGAAATTGTGTCTAGCTCCTGATTTTTTATGTGTAATGCCATTGGTTTATAGATTCAATAGTGGAAACAGACTTACTGATGCTGAGTTCTTAATTGCTGTTTTGGCAGCCCTGGGGCAGGCATTACGCATGCCTAGTTTGTTCTGTGGTACAGCTTAGTCTGCAGATTCTTCCAGACTATAGAGAAAGATCATGTTTTCTCCATCAGTTTCCCTTTTAATAGGAAATTACTTTTTCCTATCCCACCCAAATAGATTCTTCTGCTTCTTTCTTCCAGACCTGCAAAGGTCTTCCTTCTTGCTTTCTCAGCACCATGCATTTGGCAAGATTCCTACCTATCCGCAGCTGCCTGGCCTGTCTCAAAGGTGCAGGGATCTGTCACCTGTGTGTAGACACCAGCTCTGAGGGACACATCACACACAGGTGCTGCCAGGCCCTGCAGAGAGCCTGCGCTGACAGACAGACAGACAGTCCCACCCTGTGGTTCTGAGGGTGCCTTTGGTTTGTGTGGGCTCAGGTTTCGGAGCGTCACCAAGCAGTACTTCCGGAAGGCAGACGGGATCCTGGTGATGTACGACATCACAGCCGAGTGCTCCTTCGTGGCCGTGCGGAACTGGATGAGCAGCGTCCAGGTGAGAGCGGGACCTGGCCTCCAGTGCTGCTGCTGCTGCTCCCTTGCTACAACAGTCTGCCTGGAAGGGACGTTTTTCAGTGCCCCAGGAAGTCCTGTTGACCTTGTGAAGCTGAATTATCAAAGCAGATGCCTGTGCTGGTCAGTTTGGAACCAGAGGCTTTGTGTGGAAGGTAACAAAGGCAGTGGTAGCCCATTAAATCAGGGAGGGCTATTGCTGTGGCTGAACGTGGTGGGACCTCCCAAAACAGCGGTGTGGGTTTGTAAGCAGCCCATGTGCACTGGCTACATCTTCTAAACAGGGTCACATCCCACCTGTGCTCAGGGAGGGAGATCTCGTGGTGTCTGGCCTATGCGCAGGAAAGGGAAGTGCTTCTTTTTATTTCCTTTTTTTATTTAAGATTTGGTAACACTGTATTAATACTGCTGGGTTTCACCCTGTTTTTTATTTCCAAACACTCACTAAAAGCATTTATCTGTAGCTTATATCTTCTTGGGGACACAAAAATACCTCTCTTTAAAATTTAAATTAGTTGTGTGTAGATGATCAAGAGGTGAAGTGAAATTTTCAAGGGCGGTTTTGTTTTGATTGTGCTGAGTCTCAAAAAACCCAGATCTCAGTGGAATGAGTAAGTATAGGCTGGAGGATTCTAGAACTGTTAATTTCCACGAGCCTCTTGGGGAAACAAACAAACAAAAACCACTTATGTCTTTGAATTCTAGAAGATCAAATGTTAGGATCTTCAAAACTAACCAGCCTCTGAAAATCAGGTTCCTTTCAGGAGGAAGTTTAAACTGAGTGCACAGAAAATCAAACCACATGAAATCTGTATATTTTAATCTCTGTCTTCTTTTCCTCTCCCCATCTGTGTGTTTATTTTGTTTTGAAGCTGTTCAGGTTTTGTATGCCATGCAGGGCACTTGAATTTGGAAATAACTGAGCCCTGTTCTTACTGTGACCGTGCTCTAGTGAGCCAGTGGAACTATAGAGAGTTTGACCAGAGGTAAGGGGCTCCAGGAATTGCCTAGGAATAACAGTCCCTACAGAGACAGCTTACAAGGGGTGAAGGTTGCTTAACTTGTTTGGCCAGTGGATTTGCAGCAAGGGATCATTGAGTTTAGGACAGCACATCAGACACTGTACTGCACATACAAAAAATTACTGAGCTTATTTAGAAGATCTGCCAGATCACAAATTCCAAAATGCCTATGGGGCAAGCTGCTTTTCTTTAGGCTTCTTATTTTCCTGAGAGGCACTTATGTCCTGTCTCCCCTCTGTCACCATCCCAGCTCAACATACCAAACATTTGGAATGTTGCCCTGGTTCAAGCTTCCTTTCACAAATCCCTGGGGCTATTGAAGGAATTACCCTTCAATGGGCCTGATCCTGCTGCCACTGAAGGTCTTGTTTGCTTGGGCTGAAAGGATCTGCTCTGAGTGGCTTGGTCTCTAGGGGTCTTTATTTCTTTTGCAGGAAGGAATAGAGGATGGAGCTGTGGTGTTTCTGCTTGGAAATAAATTGGATGCTGTGCAGAGAGAGACGCGGAAAGTGCCCAAGGTGGAGGGGGAAAGGCTGGCGAAGGTGTGACTCAGTGCTCTGCTGTTTGACTTGCTCTGCAGCCACCCTCCAGCTGTGAGCACGGCAGTCTGGCTGCAAAAAGCCCTTCCTGGAGCCCTTTTCCAGTATGGTACCTTCCCTCTCCCTCCTACCCCGTTTCTCCAATGTGGACAGGTCCCTCTGGTACAAGGGAGGATGAGGTGGTGGCCTGGATGTGGCAGACAGTGGCCCTTGAGCAGGCTCACTCTTGGGGCTTGATATCTCATTACAGTTTTCTGAGGGGAACATGCATGGCTGATTTCCCATTTGAGGGCTCCCTAATGCACCATCATCCTGCCTCTTTCCTCACTCCCTTGTCTGCCTGCCTGCTGGCACCTTGGCCCCTGGGTTGGGGGAGACAGGGTTTCAAAGGCTTCCTGCCTTCTGGACCTGCAAAAAAAGGTAAGGGAATCAAAGTACCCTGGACAGATGTTTTCTCTTCCCAAACAACTTCCCCAGTGCTCCCTTTTGGACACTCTGACTTGGCCCTCAATGCTGAAAAAGCATCTCCTCCTCCTGGGTTGGTGAGCAGGGTGTGCACCCAGCAGGGCAGCAGCCACTCTCCTGGCTCCATCCAGTGGCTCTTGGCAGGGTTCCTGGGGATGAGGGTGGGCCAGCTCCCAAGGCTGTGGGTGAGTGGTGATGGTGGAAAGCTGGGAGTCACCGTGGGTGCTTGCTGTGCTCTCTGGCAGGAGTACAAGGCTGTGTTCTACGAGTGCAGTGCCATGACTGGCTACAACATCATGGAGCCCATGCTGCACATGGCCAGGTCAGTGAACACGAGCCGTCACCCTGGGACACTTCCCCAGCTGGAGGTGACTGGTGTGGGCTCCCCTGGGGAATGGGCAAGGAGAGGGAGGTGTCAGAGACTGACTTTCTGTCACAACCCAAAAGAGACTCCCTCCAGGTCCTTGTCTTTTGTGCCTGGAGAGCACCAAGTGTAGACTGGACTCTGCACAAAAAACTTCACCTGCTAGAACTGGCTGTTGCAAGATTAGGAGTTCAATTTGAATATTTCATCACAAAAGCCTTGCATACTGTCCCAGATTTTAAGCTGGTGTTTTCAGTTTGAAGTCTTCAAGCAGCTCTAAGAGTTCTTTCTCCCCTATCTTAATAAGCACTGTACAGACTGAGCTATTTCAGTGGCAGTCATTTTAAAAGGAGGTAAGATGCTGTCAGCTGAAAGAAATTTGCTCTAAAATTTTTAGTTTTAAAAGGTAGTTTTTGGAAAAAAATTATTTCAAATCTTGCAAGAAAACTATCCTTTTGCTTTCTTTTATCTCTTCACTTCCTCCTGCACCATGTGTTAAATCCACAGCAGGATTTAGCTGTTCATTAACTGGGTGGATTTATTTATCAGCTAGGTGAATCACATCTCCCATAGCACGTGCCTTCAGCATGCTTTATTACCATGGTGCTGCCCAAGATGGCCCAGACAGGTGGAGCAAACAACCCAGAATTCTGACAGCAATAGGGGATCTTGGGGATAAGGCACAGGCCACTCACACTGGTGCTCAGATTACTAAGCCATGGTACCCCCTCTTGTATGTGTCCATTTTCTTTCCCTGTTCTCTGGAAATTCATGCTCATTCTCTGTGTGTGATTTATCTAGCCCACCTTCCAGAGAAGTCCAATCTTTGGGCCTGTCAATTCTTGCAATCCTAAATGTAAATCCTAAATGGCTGGTGGAGAGCAAAGGGCAGAGGCAACTGCCTTGGCAGGAAGAGCTCAGTAACCAGGTTGTGTTCTTGATCTGTGCTGTTCTTTCCAGGTTGCTGACAGCACAAGAAGACAGGCAGAGGGAGAATGCCCTGCAGCTGGAGGATATCAGCAGGAGGAAAGGGTGCTGCACATAAAGCGCACCAATGTGTCAGCAAGAGACACATGCCAATGCTGTATCATGAAGCTGGGGGTTCCTTTCAAGCAAGCTGAATCTGATGGTATCAGCTCTCTAGAGGCTTTTCCCAGTCTGTGAATTTTGAGGCATAAATCAGGCTAAAATGTGCATATTGTCTGCACTGATCTACTTCCAAAGTCTGCATGCAGCCCTGGTCTCAAGAGGCCTCTGCTTCTTTGGGGGAATTTGGCTGGTCTTAGCTAGCAGCACAGACAGGGCCTTCTGTCTGGAGAGGTTGATTCCCTCTAAAGGGATGAAGTCTTGTTCCTGTTCTTTCTGGCAAAGAAGCGGCCTAGCAGCAGAGGACACAGTGGGTCTGTATTAAATAGAATTTCCATGTAAAAGACAAAGATATTATTTTAAATTTGGGCTAGCTCTAAGAAGTGATCCATCTGTCTCAGAGGGAAGCATCTCCTCTTGGTTCTGCAGCGGCAGTGCTCAGCTGAGAGCCTGCTGTGCTGAGTGAGAACACTTCCACCCCTTCCCGCAAGATCTGGATTGGGCCCTGGATATACTGCAGCATTTGGCTGGACTTGTCAATATTGTAGTTAACAGATTCCATATGTGATCTGATAGAAGGAGTCATCCCAATGGCTTTCATTGCTTTGTCACCCTTATGGACCTTTTCACTGTCCTGTTGTATGTTTACGGAACACAGAGCTGCTGCCCTGGGACCCGCAGGCGCTGGCATGTGCTGCTGATTCATAGCCCATTGCAGGAGCTGTCTGTACAAACCAGGGGAGCCATATATAGCCTGTTTTAAGGCTGAATGCTGCCTGTTTCCTCCCATTCTCTTATCCTTTCCTGAAGAATCTCCAGCAATTTGGAACTGCCTTACCCGCAGTCCTCAAAGATCCCACCAGAGCGCTTTCAAATGTGCCTGGATGGAGGCATAAGGCAGCTGCCTGTATGAAATGTACCTTTTTCTCTTGCAGGGACCTCGAGCAACAGCCTCACTTGACTGGTGAAGGGCCTGAGAAAGAGCCAGACTGAACCTGTTCCCATTGGGAAGGGGCCTTTTTGTCACTAAGGGGCAGGGCAAAGCAGGGCAGAGTAGGCGCTGTCCCCAGAAGTGCTCCTGTCACCAAAGCTGCTGTGGTGCCTGGGCATGGAGCTTCTGGGGTGCGATGCTTTCTGGTCTGCAGCTCAGCAGCTCTCAAAGCCTTGGGATTAAGTGAGATTTTTTTTTCGTTCCCTTTCCCCTTTTGTCTTCAAGGCTGTTTCTATATGTGACTCTGACATTGTAGGCACAAGATGTGATACTGCAGCTGTGACACAGCCCCCAAACCTTGTGGCATAGGGAAGGCCTATACTTGTCCACAGTCTTTCCTCTCTTGGGATGAGGCGGTTACTCTCAATGTCTGTTTATTGCACAAATTTTGCTGGGAATATCCCAGGCAGGAAAAGTGCTCTGAGTCACCTACAGACATCAGCATTACAAAGAATTTCCATGGCACCTCCTAGTGCCCTTCTGATAGAAAACAGGAAGTTTTTCTCTGGAAGAGCAGGATTTCTGAGTAAGAGCTAAAAGTAGTGAGATCCTGCTTAGTCCTTACTCTTGGCTGTCTGTGGCTCACACTGTTTAACTGCACTGATGCCTTCCAGAGACTGGGAATCAGAAAGCTACAAGAGGCCCTGAAGGAACCAGGGTAGCTGGTATGGAGCCTGGAGTAAGACCTACAGTGCTGCTAGGGGAACTGCTTGTCTTTGCAAGAAGTGATTTTTGGGAAGGGGAGTCCATGCTAAGGTGTTCTGAACCTGTGCCTCCCACGCTCTGTACACAGCACACCCCAGACAAAGGTGTGAAATACAAATATGGGCCAGTTCTGTGTATTACCTTTATCAGTGCTGTCATACTGCAATGGCAAGAACCAGCAGGTTCTTTCAATGTACAACCTTAAGTATGTTTTCTTAGTGTGCAAACAGTACAGGCAATAAAGAAATGCTGTCTTACAAGTGGTTGTGTTGAGAGATTTTTTACAGGTGCTGCAGGAGATCAGCCTCCCATTTTCAATCGCTGATCCTAGTGTGACCTTCCCTTCTCACTGCTCAGCAAGTGGCCTGTCCCCCATAGTGGTACACAGGGGGTCTTACAAGCAGGGAGAGAACTAACCAGGAACCCATGTCTTGGGGGCAGCTCAGGAGAAATTAATCTCCAGTCTTTTTTTACCTCCTTTAAGCAGCCAGAGTCTGTCCAGCTGATTAGGGAAGGCAGAGCACAGAGGAGAAAAAGGAAAGATACTTCCCCAGTGTGTGGGGGTATAGTGCTTTCAGACAGGGATGGGTTCTCACCTTGTTACCTGTATCCATAGAACTAAACCTTTATTTTATTAATGTCCCATGCATCCTTTTCACTAGAGTTAAGAATTTGGTTGCTTTTAATCCTTGTGCCCTGGCATGGCTCCAGCTGGATGTCCATGCATTACAGAACTAATCACTCTGCAGTTTTGACCAAACAAATTATTACTCATTTCCCCTGCTATAAACTGATAGCACAAGTAGTTCCTTGTAACATATATTTTTTGTAAGCAGGAAAGGGTGGATTTTTGTTTCAAGGATGACAAAGTGGCACAGAATTTGAGTAGGCTGAGCTTGGACAACAGTAAGCAGCAGGGTTGGGGTTTATTACTGGAAGGTCTTTTGTTCTCTCTTGGCACAATCATTAAGTGTCCTCCTGGAAGACCCAGGGGTATCTTTCTAGTTTTTAAACCTGTCTGTTATCAGATCTAAATGAGACCAGAATTTCCAAAAAGTTATTCATTTTACGACATCCCCCTTTTTATCAGAATCTCTCCTGCCTCTAAATGGAAGCTCTGGGAGCAGCCACCCTTTGTAAGTGACTGCTGGAAACTGTAGCATAAATGCAAATAATGAGATATCCTGAGGGGGCATGAGATGAGGGAGGATGCAAAATAAGACTGCCTGGGGGCTTATACATTCACCGTCTTGGCTCCAGCCTCTTAGTGAACAAGTGATTTTTTGCACATAATCTGTAAGGTATTTTGGAATCATATCAGAAGAAAGTACTCTTACAGCCTGGGAAGCCTTATCCTGGCACATGCAGCAGTGCACCTGTGTACACAATCAGGTGTAGGGGCAAAAGCAAAAAAGCCAGCTGCTCTGATAAGTAGCCATGCCCCACAAATCCCTGCAGGCCAGCAAAAGGACCTGACTCTGCTTTGCTTTCACTTGTCTGTTTCTTGTCAATATGCTAAGGGTAAGCAGAAGAGGATTAGGCTGACAGCATCTCTTTGAAAAGTCAAAACAGGGCTAAAAAGAGAGCATTAAGCCACAGTGTTAAATTTGAAGCTTTTCCACAGGACAAATGCAGAAATTGCAAATGTTTGAGATGTTGTTTTCTAGTACCTTCTTTATTCCAGGTCCAAGGGACCTTTTCCATTTACATACAATTAACGAGTTCCTGTTATGGGGATCATGCAGTCACCCGCACATTATTATTTTCTGTCTTGTCACCTTCTTCTGTTTGTGTCATTTCATGATCTTTTTACTTGTTGATTGCTTAGACTATGAACATATATATTTGTTGCATTAATAAGTAGATGGGACTCAGTTTCTTCAGGAAGAAAAGTCAGTTCTTTATTCACAAAGCTTATATTTATAGGAAATATCAGAAGGCACTTAGACCTAATTGGCTAACAATACACTGACAGTTTATTGGCTGGTAAATGACTAGGCTGTACATCTGTCAAATCTCTCTATATTTGGTTAGTTTACATATTTTGTTCACTGATTCCTATGGGACAGATTTCTTGTTTATTACAGGTGCAACTTATTTTCCTCTCTAAGAATAAGTTGTTATGCAAACAGATTCTCAAGATTTCTTCACCTGGGAACTTAGCTAGCTGCACTTAGAAGAAGTAACAGGCCACAATATCTTTACCTGCATGTAACATATATTGACCAAGTACTTCATCTCCAATTATAAATGTATCTCACAGTCCATTATGCACCTTCAAATGCTCTGTTTGGCAGTCTCCCATTCAGTGCCAATAGATCCAGGCAGAGCCCTGCAGTTCAGAGCTTTGTTAGGAGATGCTCATTACTTCTCTGGCTATTGATGAGTCACACGGAAATTTTGGTTGGCACGGCTACAACAACCCAGCTCCAGCCTCTCCAGCCTGCAGGGCATGTTTATATACATATATATATGATGCTGCAAACACTGAAAATACTAGTTCACAGGAGACCTGACCAGGTAAAATTAGTCTCCTCAAGGTAAACCAGTATCTGCAGTAAAAAAAAAAATAATCTATTACTCCAGAAATAAACTGAGGATGCAGAGGTGGGGGTCCTGTGGTGTATCTCGCCTGTACCTGCAGGCTCTCCCAAGCATAAAGAAGCACTTGTGCCTGGTCATGCCCATCTGCTGACCCAAATCTGCTGGGGTGGGGAGGTTATGTGATTTCCTCTTTGGACATGAAATCCTGGACATGGCAAGAAGACAGTGGCCCAGTGTGGTGGCTACGCAGGGCTCCACCAAGGAGGGGCAGGACCCGGGCAGAGGCCGGTGTTCTTGTGGCTTCCAGGTTCTGCCACATATTCCCTGAAACAAATCTGTCAAGTGTGCAAGCAAGCTGATCCCCCAAGGCTCTCTCTGTTTGACCACTTGGTTCTCTGGCAGCTCTGAGCTAAAGTGAGCTTCCTCTTTGGGACGCATGAAGTGATTTCTGAGTTGGGCACATGCAGAAGTTAAGGCAAGCACCCAGGAGGTTCTAAACTGGCCTCTCCATTCCCTGCCAGCTCTCCTCTCTTCATCCCACTCCTGAAAAGCCATGCGAGGCCGCTCAGCCGTGGAGAGGGCGCGGGAGTTTTCCTGGGAGCATCCCTCGCACAGGGCTGCTGCTTAGCACAGAAGTATGCGGGCTGTGGCTCAAGTGAGGTAATGGGAGAATGAGGCAATGTGCCAGTCAGGGCTTGATCCTGATTTACAGGGTGTTTCATGGAGAACACTTTTAACAAGCAGGTCTGACGCCTTAAAAAAAAAACAAAAACAAAAAAGCCGTTCCATCTGGAGTTCGCTGTAACGTGTCGCCTGCGGCAATGGAAACAGCAACGTGCGCTGCAGGAGCCGAGAGC
>NW_005054312.1:8944870-8977423 GCF_000277835.1 Geospiza fortis
GTTCCATCCGCCCCTGCCGGCACCCCGCGCCCGTGGGGACCTGGCCGCGGCCACCCGACCCCGGCTCACCGCAGCACCGCTTTGCTTCCCCTCCAGCGCCCTGTGCATTGCAGGGGCTTGGCCCTTGCACGCTTTGTTTGTTTGGATTTCTTTTCCTCAGAAAAGTGTTTTAACCTGTTGCGGGTGATGTCATAAACTTTGCACAGCCCGCGGAATTAGTAAAGGTGTTCTGAATGTTGCCATACATCTCGTAAAAGGATTATTACCCCCCTCCGCCTTTTGTTCAGGTGAATTTCCCTGTTGTACAAATAAAGAGTTGGCCTTTATACTGGGCTTGCAGGACCCTTGTAGGCGGAGGATTGGGAGAACGAGCGATTGTTTACCACACAGTCCCGGCGATTTTCTGTTCCCTTCTTTTTCTGGAAGCTGCATCAGATGGGGAGCTGATGGCAATGGGTTATTTCTGCACCGTGGTGTTGCTTGCCATGAGGAGTCTTTACTAGTAGCGTCTTCTTCCTGTCCTCTCATGAAGAACATAAAGTGTGGGAATTTTTTCTTTTTAAAGTCTGACTTTTTCTGAGGGCTTTTGTAATCAACTTGTTGCAGTATCCTGTTGAGTTTTAGCAGTGACATGTCTTTATTTCAGGCTACTCTATAGCGTCTCTTAAATTCTGCCCTGCTTCACTTCCTTTGTCCTCCTACAGTGCTTCCTTGGCTTTCTCTGAGGGTTCATGCGGTGCCCTCTAGAAAAAGGGTTGATTGAAATATCATCACCCAACAGTTTTGAAAGATGTCTCCTTTGAGAAAAGACGTTTCCTTTGTGACATGCATCTCCAATGCCAGAGCTCTTAGGGAAGCTTTGGGTGTGATGGATGGTCTTACCAGCTGGTATTGTGGAGGCCGAAGAGTCTCTTAGCGTGCCACCAGTCCATCCCAGTCCTCCTGCCAAAGGACTGTCTGGTGGAGGGAGCAGAGTGCCTGTCTTGGCTGAGCTGTTGCTGAATTCATGGTAACTAGAAAAGTCAGTGCAGAAGTTTCGGTGCATTTATATTCTCTGAAGCATTTTGTGTGCCTAGGACAGGCAGTTCCCAGTCTGTGGATTGTTGGAAGCTGGGGTAGCATCACTTATGCTTTATGCATCTGGTGACAGGTCCCTGTCTGTCAAAGGCACGGTGCTGGCTTGCACAGGTGGGCTCTGGTTTGCTGCAGCTGCTCTGGTGCCAGCACTTCTGTGTCAGATGCCCTTGCTGGCAGCTTGAGCTGCGAGCTGGAGGAGGTGGCAGCTTTTGAGCTCCTCCATGTAATTCACCTAAGATCACATCCTTGCTCTGTAGTTTGCTGATGATGTCTTTGAGTTCCCAGCCTGTATTTACTTCTGGTTATATGCTGTATTTCTGCAAAAAGCATGTTTCATTCCAAACTTCCTTGTGTTCATTGTCCTGTGGCTTCTGCAGTGGAGGAGAATGACTCCCCCAGTTGCCTGCTAGAAGTCCTGGCACTCCCTGCTGTATGCTGGCTTCAGGGATCAATGAGAAGATGCCTTTTCTGACTGCTTGAAATAATGTCCCATGTGTGACACTTCATTTTCCTCAGGAGTCTGAGGTAGTTAATCCCTCTTGTGGTACATTTTGTGAGAGTTTAACCAGCTTTATTTCTCCTAACTCAAAGCAGGTGTGTTGAAGGGGTTTTATTTGCTACTTGCAGTGCAGCGTCCGAAAGTTTCTCTCTTTGGGTGTGATACATTCTTCAATAAGGGGGTGGAAGAAAACTGCTGGTATTCCCTGTCAAGCAAAAATGCTTGGTGGGAGTGGCTGTGAGGGGCTCTCTTTTCCCTTAGGAACTTTCCAGCAGCCTATCATTCCCAGCAAATAAAGCTTGTATCATGATTTCGGCTATTTCCATCACACGTGCGAGAAGGCAACAACTGCCTAGTTCTTGACACAGCCCTGAGGGTGTTGATTAGAGGGCTGTGTCTCTTCTAGCCAGGTTATCCCGCTGGCAAATTCATTTGTTCTCTCTGCATAGTTTGGCTTCTTAGCTCATGAACGCATTGAACTGTTGGTTATGGATGGAAGGAGAATGTGTGTTTACATGTGTTTGTTTGTGTAACATCTCTTGTCACCATGTGTGATAGTCTGCTTGTGACAGACTATCCTGTCTGGCATTTCCAGGTAATTTGATCATTTATAAAGCAATCATACTGTCCCTCTGTTCTTCTTGTGCCTTCTAAGGCAAAAGCTTAGAAAGAAAAAGATTGACAGCTTCTGAAAAACAAAAAGAGTGGCTGTGCTTTTTCATGTCCCAGGTTACCATTACTATCCCCAGTGGCCTCATCAGCCTTGTTCCTTAAGCCTCCTGAGAGGATGTTCTACCCCTCAGCTCTACTTTCTGCTCTTGAGCTCAGCACTGGGTTATCTCCAGCTCTCCCTGGGTGTGTGCACTCACAGCTGAGGTAATGGAAAGCCTGAGGGAGGGGTGCTCCTAGAAGTGACAGGTGATCTCAGCTTCTCTGGCTTTGAGGAACAGAAGCCTGAGTCTCCCTGGTTGTTTAAAAACCTTCAAGATCCTAAGAGTACAGACCAGGTCTCCTTCTGTCTCACTTGCTCATCCTGCCTTTCAGACCCTGAATGTGGTTTTTCTTTTGCCACAGCAAAGCTGAAATGAAGTGTCACTATAAAACCATCCAATTTTCCCATCCTTTTTTGTATGTGTATTTTGACAGAGCTTTTCCCCAGGGTGGTGACCATCTTCCCGGTCTGTGAGAAATGTGCTTTTCCCTACTACCCTGTGTCTGAAGCCAAGGTGTGGAGGGAGAAATGAGGAATGGCAGGTGTGTGGAGTGGAGATGAGGCGTTCTGTCAGTTCTGTGGAGAGTGCCTCGTTCCATCCCTCCCCACAGCACAGAAGCTGTTGGCTGCCAGGCCCTCTTGGCTGGGATCTGCCCTATAGTAGCAGCACTGCTGATGGGCATCTCCCTTCAGTGCTCCTTTCTGTCCTGCCTGCCAGATTCCTCTGGTTGTGATCTCAACAGCCTGGGATCCTGGGGGGTGGATTCAGGGAGTCCTACTAAGTCTTGTGTCCTGTGTGCTGGCAGTAATAAAACTCTTGGCAAAATGAGCATGAGGGTAATGACTATTTTCCACTTTTGGAATTTCATGGCTGAGTAAGGGATGTGTTCTGGGGTCGGGGCATTTGGGTGTGGCCAGCTTGGTCCATGTTTCTAGCCCGAGTTTCTTGTGCTGGTTGGGTGGTTATGACCCCAGTCCAAGCTAGAAAACTGCTATGCAGCTCTGTGTGGCCAGAGTGCAATAAGCTCAACATGGGACTGAAAGTGTGTCCAGATCCTTAGAAGGATGCAAACATGAATGGATGTCATGACATGCCAGCTGGGCTTTTCCTGGAGTTACATATATCTGTATATATGTGTGTGTGTGTGTGTATTTCATGCAAGCTTTTGATGCCAGTAGTGGTGGACATTACTGGAGGCAGGATACTGGTTTAGTGGGATAAGGAAGGACATCAGGAATTCTGTTCTGCAACAGTTGAGGGAGGGTCCTTGGCAGCTGTTTAAGTTCATTTGGGCGCTGATCTACAGGCACTGTCTGCAGGGTGCAGCCAAGCCAATACACACTGTGCAGCTCTGATGGACGTTGCATTGCCTGCATCCCTGTAGGCTGCCATGGAGCCGCCTTTCCTTCCTGCTGCGGTGAGTGCATCCCAGAGAGGAAGTGTGGAGGATGTGGGGTGTGGCGTGGCCTCTTAAGAGAGGTGGAAATGAGATGTGTGGGAGGTGCCAGAGAGGATGTTGCTCAGACCCACAGGTTGTTCCTGGTGGTGGTAATGAGGCTTCGTAAAGAAAAGCCGAGGCAGAAGTTGGTGACATAAAATGTTTGGCATTGACCGTTGTTTCTTATCTGTGGTGGGTGCCAGATCTGGATACAAAAGGAGCAAAGTTCACTTGTTCAACCCAGGTTTTCTTTTATAAGAAAGAAAGCAGCAGTGGGGAGCTGGAGCAGTGGGAAGAGTTGTAAGGGTGAGTGCCTGTGCTTTGGTGAGATCTGTCTTTGTAGCTGTAGTGTGGAAGATGGACGCTTTTAAGGCACGGTGGAGTTGGGCTGAAATTTGCAGCATGTTTCCCAGATGTCTCTGCCACTGTAGGAGAGGGGTAGGTTTAAAGGAAGAAACACCCTCTGGAGATACTATGGGAGAAAGATCTGCTGTGCTGTTCAAATGGACAAGGTGAAAACCTGTCTGATACCTCACCCTGGAACACTTCTGCTCCTATGGGGAAGTGGACAGGAGAAAGATCAAGCAGATTATTATTATTTTTCACTATTGGCATTGCGTGGTGGACTAACAGGTGTGTTTTAGAGTCTGGGCTGCATTTGGATCTTGCTGATCTTGCTGGAATGTCCAGTCCCAGCCAGAAAAGTGCTGTACAGCTCTGTAGGTGCATCTCAGACAGGAGTGCAATCAGCTCAACACAGACTGAAAGTAGACCTTGGCAGCTCTTTCAGTACAAGCATATGATTTACCATAGCTGGAGGATGAACAATGGATTAATTGGCTCATTCACTAATGAAATTCAGTTAAAACTGGGACCTAGCGTGGTTTGGGGTAGGAATTACTGTGGGAGGTAGGAATTAGTGTGGGAGAGGTTTCTGTTTTGTCTGGAGTGAGTCACTGACCTTTTATCTGCTAGAGTAGCAGCCACGATGCCTCTGTGGTTTTTAGGGAGTACTCTGACCCTCACTGTCCATCATGGTGCAACAATAAAGAAAATAAGGAGGAAGGATGGTTTTGGTGAAATTTATCTCCTATCAGAGCCAACTGGCAGATGGCAGCCATGATGGCATTTCTGACATGCCAGGCAGTGAGCACAACTTTTGTAGTGTCTGACAAGGCAGGCGTGAGTCATGGCTTGTGAATGTCAGTATTTCTTCTTAGCTTTGGTGGAATCCAGAAGGGAGGAATTCATATCCCACATCTTACCCCCACACTGCCCTGGGAACAGAAATGGTTGGCTCCTTTTCTCCATGGTCACTGCTGCATGCAGAGCTCCCAGGGAGGTGGTGGGGAGCTGTGTGTGCCATCACAGGGGTGTACAGTGAGTGCAGAAGCCACAGAAGGCACATGGACACGTGGGAGCAGGAAAGAGTCTCATGGTTCTGTGTCAGGTGCTGTGTGCAAGGAATGCGTGGATGGGGAGGTGTTGGGCTTTGTGCTTGTGGTTTTGGGTGTTGAAGCAGAGAAAGGGTGAGTCCAGTCCTGTGTGGAAGTACCACTTGCTGAGGAGTTGACCTGTGGTTGGTTGCAGGTTCCCCCTTGTATGTGGAATAACTCTTTTCCATCTTTGCTGGGAGACTTGGCTAAAGGCGAGAGGTCTGCTGGAGGTGAGGAGACATCTGGTGTGGTCTCCAATGTGCCTTGTCCACTTGGAGGGTTTTTTAAAGGACATAATTCTTGTTATTGGGAGGACCTCCTCCTATATTTGGGGAAGAACTGTCAGGCTGGTTCCTGCAACCTTTAGTCCCTGTTGTCTGGGTTTTTCAACAGTGAAAGAGTGCATGTGTCCGGCTGAGCTCATGTTTGAGGAATGAGGCTGTGCTCAGCCTCAGAAATGGGCTCTCGAGAGACAAACAAAAGCCTGTTCTGTCCATTGTGCACCCCACAGGGCTCACCTCTGGTGTGTGCAGTGTCTGAGACAGGAAGAAAAAAGGGAGCTTAAATCACTGTGCTTAGACCGGGACAAGATCGTGGTTGCTGACTTCATTGGGCTGTTTGCCCTCAGGCACTGTGGAACCGTGCATCCTTCTCACAGGTGTGCTGCTAGAAGCCTGGGAGGAGGGAAAAACAGACAGTTGCAGAGGAAAACCTCTGCTTTCACTGGCATCGTGAGCTTTACTTTGGCTGCCACTGTCTCCATGTGGAAGAGAACCCCCTTGTAGGAAAAAAGGGTTTTATTGTTTGCTACTTCATCGAGAATTTTAACAATCTTTTAAGGGAAAAAGAAGGGAGGGGGAAGCCAACTTAGATGAGAGCAGTGAGAGTAGCCAAAATAAATTCTTGTAGTTACATCAATGTGATTCTTATCCATAACACATTTACAGGGGAAAAGTGGGAAGCTGATTTCCCTGTGTATGAGGGCACAACTGCTGTGGGTCATCAGTATCCTCATAACTTTTGACACTGATAACCATGTGTGGCCAGCTCTGGTCTCCTCTCCCTGCATTGTACTGCCCTGGGCAGTCAGAGCTAGAACACTCTTTTGGCTGAGGTGAGTAATAGGAGGAAAATTTTCTGTGCTAGAATTGACCTGGTTATCTCCAGCATGGATTTTAGGGTTTTTCTAAATTCTTCAAAAGCAAGAGGTAAGTTTTGTTTTCTGGGTTCCTCTATCCTTGTCTATGCTGGAGGAACCTCATTTTCACAGTGGGCATTTAGTATTGAAGATAGTGACTCGGTTTCTTCAGAAACTTTTGACTGTTGTTCTTAGATTTTCTCTTGGGTATGTTTTGCTTTTAATACTTAAAGACTTACTGAGAGTCTTAACCTACAAGTGAGCTTGCTTTCCCCCTCCTGCTCACTAATGGCATTGGATGAATTGAAAGATGGATAATGAGTCTGCCCAGCAACGGAGAGCAAAGTGCTCTGCTGCTTTCTGCTGAGCTCAAAGAAGTCTGGATGCTGGGGATGTGCCAGTTATGTTTTTAGAGGCTCCTGAGGGAACAAAGTATGGTTTCTCCCATCTCCTGAGGTATTCTTGAGTCTTCTTGGTATTTGACGGTTATTCCAGGGTAGAATGTGCTACTGTAGAATATAGAGTGGACTGCTTCTAGACTTTAAATGTTAAGCTTTAAAATAACAGGAGATCAGATGAGATGATAATGGTTCCTCCTGACTTGAAAATTGACCTCTAAGGTGGATGGGGTGGTTGCGGGGAGGATTAAGTTTCAAAGTAATTTTAGGCTTTCCTTTGTTGAAGCTTCTTCATAGAGTCCTAAGTTAACAGGAGGGTGGTTTGGTGGAGAAATCCCCTTCAGCATTTTCCTGCTTCCTTTGAAGTCCAGCTGTTTTGTGCTGGCATCTGTTAGAACCCTTTCCCACTTTCTTTTCCTTGCCAGCTCTAAATGAAGTGGATGATTACGCTATCATGGTTTAACCCCAGCCAGCAATTATGTACCATGGAGCCACCTCTCCCTCATGCCCCTGCCCTGTTGGAATGGGGTGAAGAATCAGTAAAATATTATAATTAAAAGTTATGGATTGTGATAAGAACAACTTATCAACTGAACAAATCTAAAATATAATGATAGTAGTAATAATTTTAATAATAACAATAGTACTAATGAAAAGGAGAGCGAGAGAGGAATAAATCCCAAGAAACACAAATGATGCACAACACAACTCTGTAGCCTGTCCCACAGCAGTGACCAGCAGCTCCAGGCCAGCTCCCCCCAGTTTATATCCTGAGCCTGACATTCTGTGGCATGGAACATCCCTTTGGCCAGTTTGGATCTGCTGTCCTGGCCATGGTCCTTCTATAGCATGGAACATCCCTTTGGCCAGTTTGGATCTGCTGTCCTGGCCATGGTCCTTCTATGGCATGGAACATCCCTTTGGCCAGTTTGGATCTGCTGTCCTGGCCATGGTCCTTCTATGGCATGGAACTTCCCTTTGGCCAGTTTGGATCTGCTGTCCTGGCCATGGTGTTTTCCTTCCTGTGCACCTCCTTCATGGCAGAGCGTGGGAAAGGGACAAGACCTTGATCTAGAGTAAGCACTGCTTAGCAACAACCAAAACATGTTTGTTATCAACATTGTTCTCCTACTAAATCCAAACCACAGCACTGCACCGGCTACTAAGGGGAGCACCGACTGTATCCCAGCCAAAACCAGGACGTCCACTGAGACAGACTGGCCCAAGTTGCTGTGCTGATTATGATGGTTCTGTAACATTCACGGAGAGCTGCCCTTTGCCTGTGCCTTTGCTCGAAGCTGCAGAGAGGAGCAGAGCAAGCCCAGCTCCCCGTGCCACCGGCACAGCCAGGTGTTTCAGGGAAGCCGTGGTTGCCGTGGGGCTGGGGGATTTCTTTGGAGCTTAGTGGTGCATGCTGTGGAACCAGGGAGTTCTTTGTAGCCTGTCTTCCCCTCCCAGCCTTGGGGAAGGGCCAGCCAGTAATTGCCTGGAGGCAGCCCTTGCCTCCCAGTTGTTTATCCACATGCTGGTGCCTCCCGGTCAAGTTAGCAGGCTGCTCCAAAAACAGCTGCGTAAATGGTTTTGTTGGAGTCATTAAAACGTGCTGCACAAGGGCAGGGCGGAAGGGGGAGGAATGTTTTATTTTTGGCTGGGAGTTGTTTAATTTTACTGGAAAAACGATCCTTTTCAAGGCAGCCTTATGCAGCGTTGATTGAGCATTGTTTCCAGCACTGCTCCTATAGCAACAGGAGAGAGCTTCTATGAACTTCAACTTAGAGCTCTGGGAAATGAAATGTCATTTAATTGCCCTTGACTGTGCTTGATATTTGATCTGACTCTAATAAACTGATTTTAGCTGTGGAGAGGAATATAATTCCTCAGATCGTTCAGTGACCACTTCAGAACACCTCCAGAGACAATGTTACTGGGGATATATATAAGGACTGATGGACAGAAGAGATTTCTTGTCCATTCCTGATGCTGCTGTTAGAAAAGTGGGTATTTCCAGATGTGAGTGCTCCCACATGAGGATATTCTGTGTAGAAAGGGAGGCTCCTGAAGTTGTCACTGACATCTGTGGCTGCCATGATGAGGTGAGAGCTGCTGTTGCCCCGTTCTGTGTCTCTATGATGTTCCCTTTTCTGTCTATGTGCCAGGGCACTGCAAAGTGCATCACCCCATTCCTGGTACAGCAGGTACCTGCTCCACTGCTGGCATGCTCAGTTTTTCTCTGGCATGGCTGGCGCCAGTCCTGAGCTAATCAGCAACAGGTCTGAAGCAGTAAGAATGTTGACCTTGGTTTCCACTGCCAAATCCCTTGTCAACTGCTTTTAAAATATGATTTTAATGGAGTTCACTCTGAGGCAGGCTGCCTGGGAAAGATGTGTGGGATGACTCCAGAGACTTGCTTTCCTTCTTTGCACCACAGAAAGTGACAACAGGAACAAGTCACTCCAAACAAAACAAGTTTTGTACAATAGCTAAAGCTGGTGTGGATTTTTGTGCACCTCTTGCTTTGTGCTGTTTGCAGTCAGGTGTCTTGGGCACAGGCAAGGCAGTGAGTGCTACCAAGTAACTTAAAAACTTTATGGTTTATAGCTCTGTGTTGTGCATTGGTCTTCCAGAAGACAGGACAGCTTGGCTGCTGGAGGATGGATGTTGAGGAGGGCAAATTCACCCCTTCTCTCTGCTGGGAGAGGCACTTAATCTCTCTGTGCTCCTGTTATAACCTGCTCTCTTTTTTCTTTATTGGGGTTCTTTGAGGAGGCAGAGGATCTTTCAGGCAGTGAGATTATAGAACACTGTGTGATTGAGAGGCTAGAGATGTACCTTGTGGTGGCACACAAATTGCCTGCTCTCTCTTCCAAATACTGCTGCATAGGTTTTTAACAGTGGTATTTTAAGCCCTATGATTTGTTTGTGAGTTTGGTGCAGTGAAGATGACAATCTGCCATGGGATATGCACCTGACACTGTGGGGAGGTAGAAAATCTATTGGCTTTTAGCTGAGCACCTTTTCAATGTACAGATTTATAGGGAACAAAACTGCACTGAGACTGCAGCCAAATTTTGAGTGACTGTGTAGTAGCTACAATGCAGCACGTGTTCTTTGGTTAGTCTTTGCCCTCAGCACAAACCACCGTGTAAAAACCCAGCTTTTTGCAGAGAGTGAAAAAATGGTTATCACTGCTACATTATTTGGAGAGTGCTTTGAATAGGCTTTGTGGAGGCTGGGAGGGTTTCTATCTTCCCAGGACTTTTAGTGCTTATTGACTTGGTTCTAGTACTGGCATGGCTACAGGGCAGGGAGGTTTTGTGAGCACTCTCTGAAAACACTGAGGACCCAGTGGCTTTGCTTCTGAGCGCTGGGCTCAAAATGAATGGGATGAATAGGAAGATAATGAATAGGAAGGGATCAGGCAGAAAGCTGATTTGGCACAAAATGTTTTGTTTAGAAATGCTACTGGTAAATTCTCCAGTGCAGACAAAGCCCTGCTTAAAAATTAAAAAAAAAGGAAAGAAAACCCCAAACAATGCCCATAAGCAGAGCTGGGAAAATAGAATTTAAAATACCAATAGTGGGCTGCAGTGAAGAGTTTGCCTTGTCTGTTGGCTGACCCTGACCTATCTGAACTATTGCTCCTTGTTGTGTCAAGCCCTCATTGCTATGAGCTCTCTGCAAACACAGCTAGGCACTGATTTCTGCAGCTTCCAGTGGGAGAAAAGAGAAGGTTATTGTTCCTCTCCTCAGCTCAATGACGGGTGAAGTGGTTCCTGTGTATAAATAGCGTGAAGTGCTTTGGGATCCTTCAGGATAAAGGAGGCCTTGTGGGATACAAGAGGAGGTTGTTTGACGCAGAAGGAGTTTCCCCTGGTCGCACAGTGGGTGCTGGTCTCTGCCTGCCTTCCAGCTCCTGATGGGGACTAGGTCCTTGGAGGGGCTGCTTGTTTCCCTGCTTTCCCACTTGTGGGAGCAGGAGACATGGGCTTTGTGCTCTCACGTTGTGGCTGACTGAATGTTTTGTCAGGGAAGGGCTTTTTGTTTGCTTTGTAGTGAAACAGTGCTAGGGTACAGACACACAGTCCCAGGCACGCTGGATCACTCTTATCTTTCTCTCTTATGCTTTCTTTTCTTCATGATTGTAAAATTGGTTTTATGCCGAGGTCCTTGTTATCCTCGAGGATCCTGCAGCCAGGCATTGCCTCACTCAGTTTGGCTAACCCCCTCATAAAACACTTAATTTGCAGGTATGTGGGTGGTGCTGAACATGTAAATCCTTGCTGAGTTTGAAATTTATGCTTGTTGTTATTTATGCTTCAGTAAGCCCCTCCCCTGGGGGAGTAAAGTCTTGAAAATATGAGTGAAAGGTCTGAATGCTCTTCTCTGGAGAGACAGTCTTGTCTCAAAGAGCAGGTGACTGCTCAGGTGTATTAGGCATGCAGCTCCTCTCTGGATGCTTGGCTCTTATCAAAATGAGCAGGAATTTGGAGGCTGCATCTCTCTTGAGGAGTCTATTCAAAACACAGCACCTTGAGCCAGGGCAGAAGAAAGGAGGGATTTGGCAAGCATTCTGAGGGGTGACAGCAGGGCTGTCATGTGCCCATGGAGATGTTGCTTTGACACAGACTGTTGATAAGAGATCCTCCCAAACTCCCAGAATGGGAACAAATCTTACCATCTCTCAGTTCTTTGGAAAAGTGCTCTCCCAGTCAAGAGGTAGGGTCAAGCAGGATCTGCCAAAGATGTCAAGAAGGAGAGATTTTGACCAAAATCTGTTCTGTGTGCCCGTCCCCCCTCTCCCCCCTGAATTTAAATGACAATTCTTTAGAAGGAGCTTTTCCTCCTCTGTGGATGCCTGACTTATGTTTTGCATTCTCCCCAGTCCAAGGCACAAGTACTTTGACTTTGCAGCGCGTTCCAAAATGCTGAGATGGAAAACAAAGCATTGAGCTTTGTGTCCTGGGTCAGCTTTCCCCTCTGAAAAGCCAGGAGTGTGGGAGCTGCATGAAGCAGATGAGGAAAGGGCAGGGCACTAGGGCTGGTCTTGGAGAGTTTGGGCCCAACCTCAGGAGGATTAAGAACTATTGCTTGCCTTCTAGGTGACTGTGCCTTTTCTCCTCTCCCTAGCTCCTCAGACAGTTCCTTTATCTGACCTTTAATTAACAAACCCAAGAACTTTGTTTGGCCTGCTTTCCAGTGGTGCAAGAAATGGAATTTCCACTTGTTTATCTGAAGAGATGTTTTTGTGGTCTTGAGGCTGTGTAGTGATGTGAATCAGCAAGTTTCTAGCTCTTATTGGCATCATTTTTCATAGGGAATGGAAGCAGGGGTAGTCCAAGCTGGTTATAAATGAAGGTTGCCCATACTGTGCTAGTTTAGAACCCTCTACCTTAGAAAAACAGGGGAAAGAGAGGATGCTAGAGGCCATTTCCAGTACAGATTTATGCAGCCTAGCTGCCTCCACAGAAGTGACAAGCCATGGGATGACACACCAAGGTCAGAGGGATGGAGTGCTAGCAAGGGCCCTCAGCCTGTTGCTCTGCCATGTGCTGGGTACACTGGAGGATATTTCTAATAAGGTGATGTGGCTGACAGCCCAGTTGAGGTGTCTCTGCACTGGTACACTCAGTGTGGGCAACAAATGGGAGGACCTGGAAGCCACTGTGCTGCTAGAAAGCCACAACCTACTTGCCATGAGTGAATCTTGATGGGATGAATCCCATGACTGGAGTGTGTCTATCAGTGGCTACATGGCTTCATCAAGGGAGAGCTGAGGAAGGAGGGAGGATGGGGTTGCCCATGACCAGGTTGAAAACTTGATCACTTCATGGCACTAACACCAAGAAGGGCTTTGCACTGCACAGAAGGGTCTTCCTGAGCTTTCTCATGGAGTTGCTTTCAGGCCTTTTCCACCAGAATGAGCTGTCATTTTGTGTACACAGCCTTGACAGAATTGATGGCAGCATTACAGGATACAGCAGTAAATGCAAACCTGTTCTGACAGCTTTCTACCAGCAGATGATGTTCCTGCTCCCCCCTGCTGCATTAAGCTCTTCCCTGTTATCCAGTGCACACTTTGCACTTTAATCAAATGCATTCATGAGAGGTATTCTGAAATCATGTGCTGTCTACTTAAAGGACTTGATGGCAAAGCATATAATCATATATTGATTTCAGAATAGTCTTCAGAATAGTTCATGATTCTCTGCATCTCTTCTTTTTTCCTTTAGCTTTCTGCTTTCCTAAATCCAGCAACAGACTAGAGCCGGCAAGAAGAGAGGGGGTGGAAAAAAGCCTTTGAAGAGGACTGAACGTTTGCACTGGTGCTGTCACCTGCTTTGGTGGTGAAAGGTCAGTGTCAAGACTGCTGATCCATGTTGCCTGTCAGTTTGAGGTGGCTAATGGCACACAGTGTGAATTTGACCTCTTTACCTGCAAGCTTTAGAATTCCTCTCCTGGGAAGGCTTTACTTAAATTACTTTTAGCTGCTTTCTGGCAGCTGGAGGCCCTTTCTGAGGATGTTCAGAGGGCTAGGTAAAGTGTCAGTGGTAATGTTTTCATCTTACAGAGAGGGAACTCAAGAGAGGTCATGCTTCCAAAGGCTGGAGTTTAGCCTTGATGAAGAATGTCAGTGAGTTTGCTGAAGATTAAAGTTCTTGGCCCACACCTGCACTGCACATACCAAGGGAAGGATGTCTGCTTTGTTTGCTGATGGCTGCCAGGCTTATCTGGCCCAGCTCACGTCATCTCCAGTGGAACATTTCCCTCCAGGCCAGCAGTGTGCCCAGTGGTTGCACTTTTGTTACAGCATAGGTGCAGTGGGATTTCCTGCAGCAAGTCTTTCTTATGTGCTTTGGCAAAGATGTTAGAAGTTATCTAAGTTGTGGTGTGTGAGTTATCTGTGGAATAGTTGTCACTGATGTGTTGGATACCAATTTGCTTGCTATCACTCAAAAATCAATACTTTTAAATAATGATGCTTTTAATGGCCTGGGAGCTATTCATTTTCTTTGGCATTATTTCTTCCCCATCTGTCAGATGCTGCTTTAGGGCAGGTTGTGCAGAAAAAGCCTGGAGGCCTGGCTTTCTTTGCTGTTTAATTAAGTGCTGTTACTGTGCAAGTTGAGGCAAATGTACCAAGCAGTGTCTGGGATGACTAAATGAATGTCTATCCAGCAGGAGTGTGTGTGTGTGCATGTCATATGCTTTCTGAGCTGGGCTGTGTGTGCATGCTTATGTGTGCCTCTGGGTCTGCAAGGAAAAATACAGTGGTGTGGTGTGGAATACACAGAGCTAGTCCTGCCATTGAAATTTTAGGTTTCCCAGGTGTCTGTGCAGTGCTTGTGTTCCCAGATGCTCAGCAACCAGAACTGGAGCCATACTGCTCAACTTCTGGTGAGCTCTTGTGGTCTGGTTTGTCCTAAGGGTTCAGTCATGGTAGAATGAGAGCCCAAGAAAATCAGATCATAGAATGGTTTCATGTTTGATGTGATCCCAGCCTTGCTGGCAGTCATGCACTGTATATTCTTACCCTCCTAGGAGGCTGTGGCTTGCAGTCACACAGGACAGGATGAGCTCACTCTTTATCTCTTTTATCTTTTTGAGATGTTTGCATAGGTTCCTCCTTGCTTTGCTGTTATTCCACTGTTATTCACTGTTACTTGTATATTTCATTGTTAGCATCTCTCAATGTCTGATGTATTTAAACCAGCAAGCCTTATAAATTTTTGCCAAAATCACTTTACCAGGCATTCCTCTCATTATAAGTAGGTATTTTACTAATCATAAAAGAGGTTACTCCAGTTCACTGGCTGAAGTAGTCTTTGCAGGCAAAAGCACTTTTGAGTCTGTGAAATCGTGTTGCTGTCGGGCTTTTGCCAATTTGCCAGTCACCTGGAGCCTGTCATGCCTCTCTGCTGGCATTCCTCCATCAGCTCAGTGCAGAGCCTCATAAAATCACTGGGTTTAGAGAAAGATGAGGGTCTTGCACTGGGGAGGAAGGGAAGGCAAGGGTCAGACTGAGGGACTTGCCAAGTCTACGCACAAAGTCTGTGTCAGAGTGGGAAGCTGGATTCAAGCTGTTCAACTCCCAGTTTCTTGAATTAATCTTCAGACTGTTACCCCTCCTTTTTATCTACAGGTTCTGTCACTTGTTTTTACCTCTCGACCTAATGCATTTTGTTTTCCCTAGAGAATTATTTCTCTCTGTCATTTCTGTTGCAGTGTGTGTGTGGGCATAGTAGGAACCTCTTGTTGATTCTTGTGACTTCCATAAAAATACTTCTTTCCATTGTGGGACTTAATTTCACAGCCTGCATTCCTTGATTGCTTGCTGAAATTTAACTTGCTGGTGAAACTACTGTCTGTTGGACTGGACCAAGTAAACTTCATTATGGAAATACTTTTAGTCTTCTAACCACTTTTTCAGTTAGCACAGTACTTCCCATTATGAAGCTCATGTTTAATTAATATGTTTTTATATAATTGTAAATATACCCTTGTGGCAGAGCTTTCCATTTCCTGTTCATCAGAGAGCTCATGTGTAATTATTGCTAGTGATTCAGAACAGGTTTTTTCCACAGTGTTTAAAATAGAACAGAATTATATGTGTTAATTACTGTTGCTGCTCCTTGTCCGGTTTCAAGAGTGATTCATATCAGTTCTGAGGGTTTGTTATAAGGATGGCTGAAGGCAAGAGACCCTGGCTATGTCAGTGAATTCAGGATGAGGCCCTCATATTCATCCTGGTGCTGTGACACTGATCAACACCTCTCTGCTTTTTGGGACCATGAGGCTCAGAGCCTGAAGTGACCCTAAGCCTGGGAAACAGATTGTGGTTCCCCCCTCCCACTGCCAGGGCTCCTTGGGAATAACATTTCACTGTAGTGTCCTGCCCTCTCTTGCTTTCCCTGAAGACCAGGATAGCTCCCTGAAGCCTGACTCTGTCTTTGCAGGTGATGGGAGGCAGCAGATCACCCTGTGTGAGGCAAGGAGCACAAACACCACTTCCAAAAAGAGGGTCTGCAGAGCTGCCTTTCCCTGAATAGTTGGCTGGGTGAGTCATTGAGCAGTGCAGCAGCAGCCAGAGCCACCAGCTCTGCTCCTGGCTAGGAAGGATAGATCAGACAGGAGACAGCCCTGATTGCTTTCTGATTCATGGTCTGCCATCCCTGGTGATTCACCCTGCTTTATAAACCTGCAGCTGTTCCCTGCCAGCTTTCTGGAAACAGGCATATCCTCTCCTGCCAGCAGCAAAGCCAGGCTGCCTGAAAGGCCTGTACCCAGTGCTGGGTGGAGCAGGACGTGCAGTCTTGAGGGGGATTTCACACTGTCTGTCATCTGATGCAAGTGCAGGCTCAGCTGTGTGTCTGCCCAGTCCTCACCCTGGACTGGATGGAGCTGTGACTGGGATTTCTGAGCTCTTGGATCAGAAGGAGGGACAAGTTAGCATCCCTTGCTAGGGGCCAGCACCTGCTCTATGGCAATATGTAGGGGATGGATGGACAGATGGATGGAAGGAAGGAAGCAATGAAGGAAGGCCGGTTCCTAAAATCCTCAGGAACAAGAGGGAAACTGAGCCAAGGAGCCTAAGGACAGAAAGCATGGTTAACATCCCCTGGTCAGTCTCTGCAAGGCTGCAGTGCACATTCCTCTACATGCAGCCCTGATATTAGAAGGGGTGGCCAGAAGTCCTGTTACTGGAAGGCATCTCTCAGATCTGGGCTGAGGTACCTGTTCGGAGTTGCGCAGGCGTGTGTGGCTGCCTTGCTGCTGCCATTCTTGTTCTGTGGCTTAATGAAGCCTCTGGCAACTATAAATCTGTCACCTTCCATGAATGCTGTGTTCTTGGGGCATTCTCCGTTCTTCTCATGGAGAATTTGCAAGCCTGGTCAGTGCATGCAGTACCATCAGCATCCAATCCTTCCCAAAGCCCGGGGCACTTTTGTGGCTGCAACATGGTAATTAATCTGAGCATTGCCGGAGGTTATGATCTCTTCTGGAGATAACTCTGAAGAGTTGCTCTCCTTGATCTGTGCCACCATCTCAGAGCTACTCCCTTTGCCAGTAAAGCACCATTCTGCTGCCAACTGCTGTTGCCAGATGTTATTCCAGAGAAAAATGTTTTCTTGTGAAATGGTGAAGGGGATGGGCATGGGTGGGACTGTTGGCATGTTCACACTCTTGCTTTTCTTGTTAGCTTCATTTGTTAGTTTCTAAAGCAGGGGCCTGGCTGGGGCTTTTGAGTGGGCTGGCATGAAGCACAAGGAAATAGTTCCTGCAAATAAAATACAGTTATGCTGCAGAATGGGCAACTGCTGTTCCCGGCCTTGGTTCGTCTGGCTCTAAAGCCAGACACTGGAAGTGTGGTGGCAAAGATAATGCTGATAGTGAGCTGATGTGCAGCCTGGCTGTGTGTACCTGTTTCTCACTTTCTTTGCTGTCAGGTGTTTTGCCAAGGCAGATGAATCTGTACTGCATGGCTGGGTGTAGCTGCGGTGGCTCCCTGGAGGGAGTTTGCATCACTTGTGTGAAGAAGTTTTGTATATTAACTAAGCATGAACTCCATGCCTCTGGAAAAACGTAGAGGTGGTTTGCCTTCCTGCTTCCAGGGAAATTGCTGGTTTAGGAAAGCAATGCACTCTGATGTTGGTGCACAATGTTTGCATCATTCCTTGCTGGCTGGTGTGGGAGGAAAGAGATGATTTTTTAATTGAATGCAAGTGGTGAGGATTTGGTTGCACTTCTGCATCCTGCCTCACATAGGTGATGCTGGCAGCAATACTCTGTGCAGTGCTTTTGCCTGTCTGCCTGGTCAGGCAGTGATGAGGATATTTTTTTGAGAGGTTCAGACTTTGGGGTCTGAACAACAAGCAGAAAAGTAACATGGAGCTGTGCTTGCTGCAGACCCATTTGTGGGAAGCCTGCTCCAGGGTGCAGCAGGTCTGTAACACTGCACTGGAACTGACTCACAACAAAATTCCATTGCTCACATATCTGCAGGGGCATTTTATGCCCTCAGATGATCTGAAGCCAAGGGTTGTGTTTCTTCCTCTTAGTAGCTGGGACAGTCTCTTAGTGCCCTGGGGGACAGCCAGCCAGTGAGAAGGGCCATGGAAAGTAAGCAGTGAAGAGGAGAATTAATTACTCCAACAGACTGCTGGGGTTCAAAAAGGATAGGACATCTTAACATACAAGAAGTGTGTTCCCAGTTACAGTTGTAAAGATCAAAAATAGCCCAAACTTAGAGAAGGATCTATTTAAGGCAGTTGTAACTAATGCCAGTGAGAAGATAATATTATTTGGAGACAGATTATTCCATAAATATCAGAGAACAGGGTTTCCGTTGCCGCCTTCAAAACAGCAGCTACAGGCTGCCGTCAGGAGCCAGGCTGGGGTTTTCTGGAGAGCAGGTCTGGGATTGTGCAAGATCTTGTGTGTAGGTCACCCAAATGGATAGGAGAGCTCTTTATCTGAGCAAGCACTGTCCTGTGCCCCTGAAGTCAGCTGAATGGCTTGTTCACCAGCTTACTTCACAGGGTTGCAAGTGTTAGATCTTGCAGGAGGAGGGTAGTAATGCTGGCCCTCTGGGAGAAGTGGTGTGATGACTGACTCAAGCTTTTCTGGATTTGGTTTTTTTTAGGAACTTGGTGAACCAGAAAGATGCGTGAGTATACAGAAAAGAAGGAAACATGTGGGACCATCTGCCTGAAGTACCTTCTCTTCATCTTCAACTTCTTTTTCTGGGTAAGAAAACTCAGTCTATGTCAGAGGCAATGAGGTGGCACTGCAATTTTGGGATCAGGGATGCAGAAATCTTGGGTATAATGAAGTCTTTGGGAAGAAGTGCTGATGTCAGTAGGACACAGCCTTTGTCCTGTTGGGTGAAATGTCACCCCTGGGGCTTGGCTGCTCAGGCTGCAGAAGTTATGGTTTGACACTGTAGCATGTGGCTGTTTCTAGGTCATGTTACCAAATATAGAAAATCACAGGAAGCCTGAAAATAAGCCTTGATTTTTCACCTGGTTTACTTTTTCCAGAGCCTGAAGGCTCCACTGTCTTGCTAATCCTCCTCTCAAAATGGTAGAGGGAGTGCTGGCAGATGACACACACCTTCTTGCAGCTGATCCGCTTTAGAGCTTCTTAGAGTCATACTTTCCAGCACAAAAGTTACTGATGCCAAAGGATTATGTTTTACTTCGGTGCATGGGACAGAGCAATGGAGTGTCCAGATCAGACTTTTAAGAAAAACTGTCTGAGTTTACCAGAAGCTGCCTAAAACCTTCTGGAAGCTGAAGGCTTACAAGGGGAGAGGGCACCACTAGGGATGTGGTTGGGTTCTCTGTGTTCACTTGTCACAAGGGTTAAAGTTTAGCCAGCCAGGCTGGTCATACAGATTTGACATGTTTTATTTGCCCAAAACCCAGTGTGGCTACATTTGGGAAGACTCTGGTCTGAGCATGAACTGCTGTACACCGGTAGATGGTTTAGATAGCTTCCATCTCAGGCTGTCTGGGGTGCTGAACTGGATGTCTGGAAGCTCAGGACCTGCTCAAGTCCCAGTGGGTCCATCCTTTAATGTAGATCATCTTTGGCTAGCTGAGGGAGCTGTGGCACATCCTGCTGTCCCTGTCCAGCTGCTCTGGGAGGTGAGGAAGTTCCTGCCTCAGACACCCATCATTGCTTTCTTCTCTCTCTCTCCCCAGCTGGCTGGCGGGGCCGTGATGGCAGTGGGAGCCTGGACCCTGGCTGAGAAGAGTGACTACATCAGCCTACTCTCCTCCAGCACATACTCTGCAACTGCTTATATCCTGGTGGTGGCTGGGGTGGTGGTCATGGTCACTGGCATCCTTGGGTGCTGTGCCACCTTCAAAGAGCGGCGCAATTTGCTACGAGTGGTGAGTTTTGCCTGATTGTTTTATTTGGGGGAAGCATCTTGGTTGTGTTGTGCACCAGCCTTATTTGTTTGTCCTAGAGCAGATATCACTAGGGTCTCCAGCTCCTGACAGCAGTGCTGTCCATGTCCCAGAGGACAGGAGCATTTTGTTTCATCCACACAAAGAATGTGCTGCATGGTTCAAGAGTAAAAAATGTAGTTGAAATACCTGTGCTTAGTGTGAGAACATCTTTTGGAAATTATTCAAAACAAAATCTTGTGGCTTTTGTATCTTTCTTCTTCCTTGTCCATTCTGTATTCTGTTTTGGAAAATGGGAAGAGGGAGGAAAATATGAGAGACCTGTAACGAATGACATTAGGTTCAATTTTTAATGACATTAGGTTCAAGCCAGATTAATACACTTTTTCACTTGGTTGTCAAAGATCAGGACATTTCCAATATTTTTTTTCAGTTGCAAAAAAATTACTTTAGTCTTGTTTCCACAAAGAAGAGCCATGCTATTTTGATAATCTGCTGCTTCTTTTACAGCTTTCTCTGTGTTACTTCTTGAGCTCCCTGCTCACCCACCTACACTGAAGTTTTTTACCATCCCTGAGGTTTCTATTTTGCTTGCTCCCTCTCAAATCTCCCTTTCAGTCTGGAGTGTAGCAGCAGTCTGTTCTAGTGTCTGGGCTGCAGTGGTGAGTGCAGTGACTGAAATAACAATCAGTGGCTCTTGGCATTCACAGGTACAGAAAAAAATACTTCAGTTACCAGCTCCTCCCTTTGCAAATCCTTGTTCACCTGACTGACCCCATTTCTCCTCTTTAGTTTGGATAGAGGAGCAGAAATAAGAGTTGTGAGGAAGCCTGATGCTTCACTGCTATGCAGACCTGATAATCCCTGTAAGAAGCAGAGTAGGGCCAGGGAGGGAGAATAAAATATAGAGGGAGACACAGCGAGTGCATTGCTGATGCTTGTTCAGTGGGTTCCTGGTCTGTAGCAGTTGGTTTTGGCCTTGGTTCACTGACTCTCCATGGCAGAGAGATCTCCCTTTGTCTTTTTTCCTCAGCCAGAAGCTACATATGAAAATCCAGTGGAGTTTTCTTTGTTATTCTGCCATAGAAAATGAATAATTTTCTCTTGGGAATAAAAGGTCACTCTGTCTCCTTACACCACGCGTCCTTTCGGAGTGGCTGGTTGTGACAGACCTATTGTCTCTTCTTGCTCGTGCTCTGCTTTGGTTGCCCTGAGTAATCTGAGACAGGGCTGTGCTTGCCAGGGCTGGGTGAGCCTGGCTGGGGGCCTCTGCCAGCTCTGAGCTCAGACAGTAATCCTGACAGCTTCACAGTCACCCCAGGGGCTGTGCCAGCCAGTCCCACTTTCCCTCTGTACAAGAGACCCATGTAGATGTGGGAGGGAGCAGTATAAGCAGCACAGAGCTGTGCTCTCCCCACTGCTGCCTTGGTGCTTTTAAGAATCGATTACTGACAGCTTTGGATGATGTTTGTAAAATACATATCTGGTTTTTAGTTTGTTTTTCTCTTGAAAAGTTGGGAAGCTGTGAATTTTTTTTTCTGCCTTGTATGTAATTTGAGTTTTATGAGCCCACTTCAAGGATTTTCATAGTATTTCATTGCTCATCACTGACAGCTGTGCTACTTTTTTGTCATTTCTTACTGGCCTTCCTTAACCATGTGCTGTGCTGAGCCTTGGGCGGCAGAGGTGGAGTTTCTCTGGCTCCATGAGCAGGCGAGGCAGTGGATCTGCAGCCTGGCTGGCTGTGAGGCTGCAGTCCAGCTCTTTACAAGGACACAGACCACTGTTGGAAAGACCTGTCAAATAGGAGACCTTGCTTGTAAAGAGAGAAGGTGATTTTTTCAGGCCTGGCCCCTCACACTGCCTTTTCTAGTCAGCTACCTTGGACAGGGAGAAGGCAACTCACATGGATTAGGATTTCTGTTCCTGCTGCATTTCAGCTTGGAACCCTCCCACTGAAGTGAGGTTGCTGATTTAGGATTATTGTTGCTATCTATCTCTTTTTCAGGTAGTAGAAAGATGTCTCCAGATAATTATTTAGGTTGCAGGTGGGTTGAACCATTTTTTGTATTATTCAGAGAAAACACACTTAACACTTGGTACCTCATGCAAAACCGGATGGAATTTGGCTCTTTAGATCTTGAAGAGACACCCAAAAGCCCTGACTCAGTCTTGGAGCCAGAGCCAGGGTAAATTTTGCTGAGAGCCCACCCAGGTCCAGGCATGTGTTTGCTAGAGAGGTTCTGGTGATCACACATTTCTGACTTGAGAAACAAGTAGGGCATGTCCCTACAATTCCATGCCAGAGCTGCCCTACTCCTCCCATAGCAGACCTCTAAGGAAGCCTTGCAGCCACAGCTGAAGAGCAGGGAGAGCTGCCCTGTGCTCTGTGTGTGTCCAGAGTGAGAGCTGCTGCTCCCCTATATCAGCATGATACTTAGAAGTGGCCCTGAGGGAAGGATGAGAGTAAGATAATGGTGGAGTGTATCAGCAGAGACAGGTTGGGTTCATGGGTGGTAGATGCACTAAGCTCCCTCACAAGGTTTTACTTGTGACTCAGATTTGTTAAGGTCTGCTGGATATGTGTTTGTTTCTATCCACTGTAAGCCAGCACAGTGAGCAGAGAGCTTGTGGTGACATAACTTTAGCTCTACCTGAATGCATCTGACATTACACAGAGCAAGGAAAAATAAATAAGCTTTCCAGTCCATTGGTTGTTTTCAGCTTCCTGCCCCTCCTTGGCAGAGAAATTATGTCAGGTCAGTTAGGGCATAACAAGGTCCCAACAAAAGAGAGCCAGCCGTTGTGTCAAGGCCTGCCAACCCTTTCTCACCCTTTTTCAACCTCCTGGGAGTGTTGGGAGCAGCCTTTAGCTATCCTGCACTGCAGTGTGTGACTCATTGCCCTGGGATGAATGGGTGCCTTGTACAGGCTGCGGGGATGGTCGGGATGGCTGCAGGGGAGAGCCTGGGGCAGGGGAGTGAAAGGCCGAGATTGTGTGCTCAGATTAAAGCCTGGACTGCAGATAAAACCCAGCTGTCCTTCCTTTGCAGCTGCTGAAGCCCAGCAGGGTTCGTGAAGGAGGAAGCCTGAGTGTTTGTGTCATTTTACTTCTGCAGAAGGGGCTGGGAAATACCTAATGAAAAGAGTGCACAGTGGGGGTGTAACCCTTGTGCAGCAGAAGGCATCCTTGCTGTGTCCACATCTTCACTGTCCTTTTTTGTGCAGGTTTGATGTCCAGTTATATTTGTAGGGAGCCATTTGCTTTATCTCTTGGTAACAGAACTTTCTTAAGGTTGAGGGTAAAACAGAAAACGGAGATATTTTGTTTGTTCTGTCCTGGGGAAGCCAGCTCTTACAGGAACCTAGCTTGAGGTCCTTGTTATGGCTGGAACTGGGATCTCTTCAGCATTATCTACAGGAAGATTAATTTAATAGCAGTCACAGAACAGCCTGGATCTGTAAAGAAACTGTTCATTGCTGACCATGAGCAAGGCAGGGGCTGTTTGTCAGGAGAGGGGTTCTCCCTGAAAAACTGTCTTGGACTCTAAGCAGGAAGTGGATGCATCACCCTGGCTTTTCAGGCCAGCCTAGTCCTTTTAATCTACTGCATATATTCCTCATGGGTTTGGCTTCTGACTTGTCTGTGAATAGAACAGGGCTCCCAGCCAAAGTTTTCTGTACTGCCCATTTGATTCTCCTTGTGGTAAGCAAGGCTTTTACCCTTTTCACTTCATTGCCACTAAGCCCTTTTAGGAAATAGTCATGTTCTCCTATTAGTCTTCTAAGAGTTCTTCTCACTTTGCTTTTGAGATGCAGAGCTTTTCCATCTGGAGCCCAGTTCAGGAGCACATACAGTCTCAGTGCTGAGTGTGAATCAGTGCTGAAGTCCATCCACTTCTACAGTGCCCCTCAGCCTGTGGCTGAGCCCTGCAAAAGTCACTGGGAGCACAAATGATGCTTTATGCTTAGCTGCTGTGCTGTATATTTGGTGAAATGGGCCCTCTGTGGTTTTATTGAGTCATCTTTATAACATATATTGTTCCTTAGTAACTTGGTGAAATGCCCTAAACAATGTCAAAACAAGTAAAAGTTAATTTTTTTTTGTATTGATGTCAGAATCAGATACTTTCTATGATAATGAGTGTAGTCATTAGATTATCTATCTAGGTTTCTTTTGTACAGTGATCTTATCTTGGTTGCCTGCACTTTTCCATTCTCTATATCCCTCTGGCTCTGTGAGTTAAACTCACACTTGCTGCTGCTTGTCTTCAGTTATTCTGTGGTTTGGTGGTTTTTTATTAATCTGTGGGATTGTTCCTTTCCTACCCTATTGAAGTCTTAATGCCAGCACCTGCTTTTGAACACTGCTGCAGAAAAGCATCAGTGAGGACAGAGTCAGGCATTTTACCAGGTAAAGAAAAGCTGCCTCCTGGCATCTCCTTTCTAATGTCTTTATTCTCCTATTCTGATGTCTTTTTCCCATTATTTTACAGTACTTCATATTGTTGCTATGCATCTTTCTCCTGGAGATCATTGCAGGAATCCTGGCCTATATCTACTACCAGCAGGTGAGTGGACATTAGTCCTTGGAGACTCAAACAAGGGAGAGAGAACAGCTTGTTATCATCCCATTTCTCCAGCCAAAATTTGGCCTTGAAGTTTGGGACATAGGTCTGTTTGGGTTCACCTGCTCACTCCTCTTCATATACAAAAGACCTTGTATTATTTACTGATTTTGGCAAAGTGGTGGTCATTACTTGAAGGGGCTGCTCAGCCCTGGTGCTTAGCTCCTTCCTGTGGTGCACTTCATGCCGTTTTTCTGCAGAGCCTTGTAGAAGACAGTTTTTGAGGCTGTGTAGATCTAGGAACTCTCCTTACAGTCTTCAAGGCATAGTGCAAACAACTGAAATCATGTTAATGCCACTTTATCATGCTCAGGACACAGGAACAGTTCCTGCTGCATCCAGGTAACAAATGGATCAGCTGAGAGGTCCTTTCAGGTCAAGAACTTTTGAGAGCTTTACTTGAGCAGCACAGCTGAGGGGCAGGAGACACAGGACAAGCTCCCAACAGCTGCAGGTCTGGCTTGGCACTTCTTGCTGTTGCTGAGAGCAGAGCTTAATTCATCACTTTGCTTTCAAAGGGAGTTTAACCGCCAAGGCACAAACTGCCTGCAAAGTTGCTCTCATGTCTGGAAATTGATTGGAAGTGGCAAATTAGGATTGTTATCAAATGGCTGCCTGAAAAGCAGCTGAATATCCCATCTTGTTGACTTCACTGCCAGGACTCCTTGCCATTCCATTTTCTGTTGGACTGTCTACGCTTTGCCTTGGATGGGCGCTGGTGGTTTGCAAGGAGCCAAAGAACTGTACTGGCTCCTGCCAGGAGGGATCTGGGGTATGAATGTGCATATTTAACAGGAAAAGATCAATCCTGGCAGGCATGGCAGGAAGCCAGGATCTGTCCATCCGTCTGTGCAAAGGCATGAGGTTCATATGTGACAATGGATGAAGAGGAGCTGATCCCCGGGTTGAAATAAGGGGCAGCATATTCAGAACTGTACCCTTGAGTGTTTTAGATCACTTGAGTGCATCTCTGATCAACAGCTGCACGTCCCTTTGCCCTCTGGCTGATAAATCCTGCTTCTCTCTTGGTTGCAGGCTGCTTGCTCTGTTTGCCACTGTTTTTATTTCAGCCCTTGCTTTGGTGTCTAAGGCTTGCATGCATGTGTCTAAACTGGTTCTTTATCTCTGTTCCATGCTGCAGTTCTTCCCCGTGAGCCCACAGGTAACTGCTTTTCTCCCAAGTAATAATTCTGCTAATGGACTCTCCTCTTTATTTGCCTCTGCCTTCCAGTTGCTGAACCTTTTCCTTTCTATTATGCTAAGTCCTTTGCATTTCCATAGAGCTTCCCAGCCCAAGATCTCAAAGCATTTTTCAAATATTAATGAATGATGCCTCATATCATCTCTGTGAGGTAGGTGTTGTCCTCATCTGACACCTGGGATTGCAGAAGGCAGTGTTTCAAAGGGAGAATAAATTCCGGGCTGTATTTTGCACAGTTTAGTATAACCAGATGTTTGACCTCTCATTTACTACTTACTATGTAGAATAAAAGGTATATAAAGAGGCTGCTCAGTTTATTCCATTGACCCCATCTAAAATGCATGTTGGCATTGTGTATATTGGTTTACATAGGAAACTTGGAATTTCAAAGGTGTTGGACTAAAGCAGTGCTGCTGCATGAACCAGTATGAAAAAAAAAAAAAAGAAAAAAACAGATGCAACCAGGATAACAAAAAAAAAAAAAAAAGGATGTGGCTCTTTGGCACTTCTTGGCTGTCACCAAAGGGTGAGAAGAATTCAGCTAGATTAAAAGAGTCTCCACGGGAATAAGTGTTTGAATCTAATCACTTGAACCTGCCAGTGGTTTATGATTATGCTTTTAGAAATTCTGCTCTTGCAAAATCAGACTTTGTCTCTCTATTATCAAGAAAGGCCTTGCAGTGATTTTTGCAATCACACACTTAATTCCCTCCTGTGGCATCCTTTTTCAAGATGATACAAGAGCTGTTTGGTCTATGTGGCTTTAGTCTGTCATGCCAAGGACTCTTGATTTCTTCCTGCTCCTGGACAGAATGACTTGTATTTTTTACAAAAATAGAGTTTTTAGTATTTTTTTACAGGCTTTAGAGGGAGAAGACTGCACATGGTCTCACAGGCATATTCATGTTTAAGCAGGCACACTTTTGTATTCCCTTTCACTGCAGGCATGTCTTGGCAATCTTGCACATGCAAGGTGAGAAGCCATGTGGGGATGTGTAACACAGGTTGAAATTTGATCCCGAAGCACCTCCCTGCAGTTATTAAAACAGAGGTTTGATCTGTAGTCATTTGGAAATAAGGCTGTCCAGTCCAGCCTTGGAGGACGGTCTAGAAGGAAGCTGCAGCTTCCACTAAGTTCTCCATCCTCCTCTTGGAGCAAAAGCAATGGAATTATGCAGGGCTTTGGGTCATTCTGAGGAGTGAGTTTGCCTTGTGATTTGATCCCATTTGTCTCTTCCATTCAGTTGAGCCTGGAGCTGAAACAAAATCTGAAGAACACCATGACCCAGAAGTACCGGAGGGAGGGAGAAGAGAGTGTTACCAGTGCAGTGGACAAACTGCAGCAGGAGGTGGGTGGCTCTGGAGGCAAAGAGAATTAATGCAGCTTCAGAGCTTAAAACCAGGCACACAAAAGGCATCTCTTGACGTCCAACCTGCAGGTATTTCTTTTGTAAGCTGAGTGTATGTTCTGATTCAAGACAAAATTGGGTGAAGTGCAAGGCCTGAGCCGTGCAACTGGCAGAATTGCATGGTGTGATCACTGAATTGCATGACCAGTAGCATTGGGGAAATGATATCTGAACTGCTCCCAGTGAACTGGAGCTGCCAAGTCACTCTGACAGCTGCTTCTACTTTCCCAGTTCAAAGCTTTGGAGAAATTGCTGACATTTTTCATTAAGCTTTTCAGCACCCTAGAGAGCTAGATGTAATGAAAGAAGAACTCTTCTGCCACTGTTGCTTGCTGTGCCTGGCTCAGGGGTGGTTCAGGTTAGGGCTGCCACAGTTCTGACAGGTTTTCCCACAGAGAAGGCCCTTGTGCATAGGCATTTTCAAAGCACAGGGACTGCTCTTTGCATAGTGCCATAGCAGGTGCATTTGTGATGGTGACTGGTAATTAAACTTATCCTGTTGCCATCATTAACACGCAGTTATGAGCTGAGGCAGCTGCAGGTGCACTCTGGTTACAGTTTGTCCCAGCAGTAAACAAAAGTCACAGCTGCTGAAGGATGGATGAACTTGATATTTAAAGGGACATTTGGGGAACTCTAAACACAAAAGTCACTAATATTATTAAAAAAAAACCAAACCCATGAAATAGCTAAAGGAGGGTGAGGCCCAGGGCTTGATGTGGGAGGCTGGAGGAGAAAAAGGTTGCAGTGATTGTAGGCTCAGCCTTTGCTCTCTGTGTGTGCAGTTCAAGTGCTGTGGGAGCAACAACTACACGGACTGGGCCGACAGCCTGTGGATCAGATCTCCAGAGGCCAGTGGGAGGAAGGTCCCAGACAGCTGCTGTAAGACGATCACTGACCTGTGTGGCAGAAGAGACCATCCTTCCAACATCTACAAGGAGGTAAAGAGAAGAAGGGTTTCAGAGCCACCTGCCACAAAGTGTGTAAAGGAGGTGGGCAGAGAATGATGGTGTTGGGTTATTACTGCAAACTGTCAGTAGGCTTCAAGGTCAGTAACATTCCTTGGAATGTAGAATTCACTTCTTTTGCTGAGTGTTCAGCTCTGTAGACTGCTATTAAATATCTTGATACAGAGGAAAATAATTATTTTTGTACATCAATTTTGGGGGGAAGCAGGAGAGGTTGTTAGTTCTGATAAGTGATTTGGATGCAAGTCCTACATTTGGCACAGCTTCCTGTGGTTGGAATACTCCATGAGGTGCAAATGAAGATCCTTCTGGTCCTTGATTGACAGTTGGCTTTCCAGGTTCATACCAAAACTCAGTAACCAGACTGTAATAAATAGCAGTGGGAAGAATTTACTCTTAAAAGGCTTGAGTTATGTTAGGATGCACTCAGCAGCATTTCCTTGGCCTTTTGGCCTCACAGGAATCAATATCCTCTCCAGGCAGGAGCTAGGCAGTGAGTGAGTGAATCTTTCTCCACATACCTGAGAGAAGAATGACACTGTGTGTGATGTGGTCAGTTCTGCATTTCTCCTGCACTGCCAGCAGCCACCTTGGGTTTGTTCAGAGGTTCCTGAGCCAGCTGGTCCTGAGCAATACCAGGCATGATGCCGTTCACAGTTCACATCATCTGCTTAGCTTTTCCAGAGATATTGGGGGAAGAGATGGCTCACAGACACCACTTTTTAAAGTGCTGCTTTCAAGGATCACAAACATTGGGTTAAAATGAACAAGTGGTTAAAATGAAGTTGATTTTCCATGTCCTCCCTTTCACCCTGCAGAGTGGTTGCATTACCAAGCTGGAAAACTTCATTCAAGAGCATCTGAAAATTATCGGGGCAGTTGGCATCAGCATTGCTTGTGTCCAGGTAAAAAGGGCTGAGGGGAGTTTTGGGGTGCTGTGCAGAAGTTGAAGGAGCTCCTGAGCTGAGAGATGGAAATAAAGATGTTTTATTGCTCTTCCCTGCCTGGCAAGAAGTTGCCAGGTACTTCGGAGACCCGAGGATTCACCAGGTCCAAAGCAAAAGCCTTTGTGCCAGTCTGGTGAATTCCCTGCAGGTGTCACATCCAGCAGGGCCGGGGAAGGAGTTGTTCTCCGGGGCTATGGGAGGCCATGGCTCGGCAGCTCGAGGAAGCCCTCCTGTGGCTGTGTCCCATAACTGCCTGCCCTGCAGCAGGGATCTTCCCACCCGGGATCCTAAGGATTATCTCGAGTTACCCAGAATTTTTCGTTCAGCTGTGTCATGTTGTAGAACAGCCCTATGGGTCTGCAATGATTTGCAAGAGGGTGACGAATGAAGGTGTAGAATGTGAATGTCTTGCACTCTCATTTTAAGAGGGGATGGCAGAGGATATTCTTTTTTCATTATGCAGATGTATCTGGGAGTTCCTCATCTTCCCCTTTGTTCTGGCAAGCAGCCAAATTACACCCCAGGAAGCTACTGGTGGTTAATTACAAGGATTAGCACAGATTGTTTTTTTCCTGCTGCTTATTGCAAGCTGGAGTGTGTTATCCCCAGGCAGGAGCTGACTGACACTCGTGTGGGTCTGAACTGTTAATTTGCAAGTTGCTGACTCCACTGCATCCATTCTGTGGTTTTCATTTATTTCTTTCTTCCCTTTACACTGTAGATCTTTGGGATGATTTTCACCTGCTGCTTGTACAAGAGTTTAAAGTCAGAACCATATTAATAGCTGTGAGAGCTCTGTTGCTCCCCCTCTGCCACTTCCCTTAGCACCTGCCAAACCTGACCACTCTTCACCACCACCACCACCAAAGTGTCTGTAACTTGAGGACTGGGCTCTGCAATTGAATGCCTTTAGAATCATGCACTGCCTTACCTGCCCCTCTGGGGAAAGTCACCCTCCTTGTTGTGTACAAGGCAGCTGGGAGTTCAGCGGCTCCTCTTCAGCGTCAAGAAACAAAAAAGCTGCGCATCTTCTGCTAGAAGCTTTAGCACAACAGTCCCTTGCTATAACTACAAAGCAAGATTTATCCAAGGCCATTTCCCTTGAGGCTTCTCCCAAGCCAACATGAAGCTATCAGGATGCTGTACAAGAATCATGGTTTGCTCTCCTAAGAAGTGGCTCACAGGCACTGACTGTGAGGACAGATGATGGTTCTGCACTGAGCTGGAGCCAGAGCTGAGTTTCTCGTACATGGAAGATTTCTCTCTCTCCCTCCTCCCAAGTGTGCATCAATGTCCTAACACAGCTGTTCTCCACCAGAGAGGATGCCTGCCTGCTTACTGGGGGCAGGAGCTACTTGCCCAGCTGACTGGGAGCACAACTTGGTGCAGCTGAAATCTAGGTGTGACACTCATGTTGCCAAGATGTTGTGGGTGCCTTAGGATTCCTCAGCAATTCTTCTTTCTCTTCCTTGAAGCCTCCTCCAACACAGTGCCATTAGGAGCCACAAGAGGCCTTTTGCTTCCCAGCAGTTCTGGAGCAAAGATGATGGACTGCCTTTTTTGGGTCTAGTCTGTTTTATTGACTGGTTTCCAGCATGAGTGAGGACTCTTATTTCCACCTCCCTATCCCCTGATCAGGTTTGGTGAAGAACTGGTCTTTTAGTGAGGCTGCCATATCTTGCTGCCCATTGGCCTGCTCAGTTAGTGGAAGTACCTTTTTCACCTGTTACATCTTGAGATGTTCCCTTGGTTTGATTTTTCTAACTAAAACCTCCAGGTTTACCTCCCTTGACAGGAAATGGATATACACCAATGTTTTTCAGCTTCCAAATAGCTCGTTAATGAGCTGAGGGTTTTCTGGCTTTGTCTGGAAGCTCACTTTACTGGTTACTGCCAAGAAAGTCAGGAGAGTCAGTTCCAACCAGTTGCCCCAGTGTACTTGGTAATTTGGTAGTGCTGGGTTAGCTGTTTGCTGCTGAGGAATAGGTTTTAATTAAATATTGTCTCTGCACTGGGGTCCTGGATACATGCAGGACACAGACATTTCCATGGACTTGATGCCAGCAGGATCATAGCCTGAATTCACAGGATCCTGTGTTCCTCTTGTCTTGTTCCCTCCTTCCTGGTATGCCTGTTACACTCATGAAGCAGCAGAAAGGGGAGTTTGATGTTTCTGAGCAATGAAGACAAGCTCAAGCCTTCATAAATGAATTTCTTCCCTCTTCTGGCCTTTTAGCAGTGCTGGCTGAGCTCCTGGCAGCAGACAGCCAACATAAGAGTCATCCAGACCAGTAAAGGGTCTTGCAGCATCGTGGGGGCTTTGGTTCATGGAGCAGAAATTGTGGACTGGCACTAAAGGGCAACACTTAAAATTCAGGGCAGGTCAATCTCAAAACTCCTCCATTATCAGTCCTATGAAATAATCCTCAACTAATGCAGAAAGAGAGTGGAGGAACTGAGGTGTATCCTTGGTTCCACAACAGTAAGAAAGAGAGGAAAGAAATCTAAATTATTCTGTAATGATCTAAAAGGAGAAATCTCTAAATTATTTCTTGTTTTATTGTAAAGTTCCTTAACAAGTATTGACTACTAACTAAGAGGAAAATATTGAGCATGTTGCTTGAAGCAATATTTCTGATTTCTTAAATATATCTTCATAGCTGCCTTTGCCCATTCCCTTCAAACACATTGTACAGGGTTGGGAGAGGCCAGGAAGAATGAGACATAAACAGTACGTTGGCTTGTATCCACTGAGTTGTTTTATACTTTTTTCTCTGTGTAACAATATTCATTGCTTTTGGTTTTTTTAACCCAGTTTAAGTTGCTGGCCAATAGAAAAATAAAGCTTAAGACTCTGTACTGACTGTGTGTGGCACAACTGAAGGGCTACCATGAGCCAGGTGAGTTCTCTGGCTTGCTCAGATCCTGCTGCTGAGGAGCCAACTCCTCGAGAAGATGAATGGAGGGACCAGGCAGGGAAAGAAGCTGGGGGGAGCCTGCTTCACATCCCTGCCAGCCTGGTTGTGATGTGCTGTGGGGTGCTGCAGGCTGCTGCCCCCTGAGAGCTCAGGGTGCAGAACCTCAGGGGTTGCTCAAGGTCACAGGGGTCATTGGAGGCCCTGGTAGGGGTTACTTGAGGGCATTTGGGGCTCTCATAGTTGATGAAGGGGTCAAATGAGAACGCAGGGCTTAATTATGATGAGCTTGGGCCTGATGAGAAGGCACAGTTTGGTGTAATGGATCAAAACCTGCCAGTGCAGTCCAGGGGAGCCCAAGGCCTCAGGGTCACCCAGTGGCCTGCAGTGTCACCCATCATTTGTCCTCTGTCCTGTCAGGGTAGTGACAGGGGTGGTTATTAACTTTATTAATATTTATTATTAATTAGTATTTGTTTATTTTATTAGTGTTTATTATCATCTCCTGTAAGCATTAGCATTTATAGTATTGCTATTAGCTATTAATACAATTATCAAAAATTCTACTGTTGTGATCTATTAAATTCTATTTACAATATTATGTTTTAGGATTCAGTAGTGTAATCACCTATTGCAACCTAAAACTATGATTATTTATTAGAATGAATAGCAGATTTATTGGTATTGATAGTTATTAGTGTATTATTAGCTGCCACAGGGCAGCTAATAATAATAAATATAAACGTGTCCTGTTGGAATCTCCAGGATTTTGACCTGACCAGGGGCAGGTGAAAAAGTGGGAGCAGACCGGTGCCGTCTGCCACGGTGACCCTTGGGGACGCAGGACCGGCGCTGCCCGGTGCCCGCCGAGT